>NC_142111.1:842500-1132500 GCF_056152115.1 Neolamprologus brichardi
CTGACCCAAATTCCTGGATCGGATATCAGCAAGAAATAAAAAATGTAATCCGATCCATTAAATATCAAAAAAGCACCTCACAAAACTTGCTACAAGGCATAACCCGGCTCATAACCGTAGCACTTGCAGCAGTGTGCATCATGTGATAGAGCGGCTGTGTGGAGCTTCGCTACCAAACCAGCATTTCATCTCCGAGGACGTTTTCCCAGAGAGAAGTAAAGCAAGTGTGTAAGTTCATCTCTGAATGTTTGTAAAGCATTCCCACGTTAAGATTAACAACCAATATATGGAGCGACTGCCTCTCTCTCTCTCTCTCCTGCTGCTACTTCAAACGTGAAACTGATCAATGATCAGCTGATCGGCTTTTCTGTCACGAGTCCGTCTCTCTTCTTTGTTTTTGGCCCACTTTGCGCCAAAAGAGGAAACCAGCAGCTAAACAACAGCAGCACGTTTAAGCTTGATAAGCTGTTGTTAGAATTTATTTAATATTACTTTCTACACCAGGATCCTTTTCTATGCAGCTGACGGCTGGTAACTGTGCAGGGGCGGATCTAGCAAAGTTTAGCCAGGGGGGCCGATAGGGCATTAACAGGGAAAAGGGGGCACAAAGACATGCTTTTCTTTCTTATTCTCATTTAAAATGTCGAGCTTTTAATAAATAATTATCTGACTCTTACACCCAAAGTTTTAATCTGATGTAAAAAATATATATAAGTCCATTACTGTAACTGTTAATTCTAATATACCCTAGTAAGCTATAGTACTTTTTCCTTTGGGAAGGTACCATCTGTGCAGTCTGCAATTCTGTTGAAGAAAGATGTTGAATCTATTTAATTATTCTTGAAAAATAATTTATTTCTGTGCATTTTCCCTCTGCATCAAATTAAATTTGATTACATCGATTAAGCATCATGAGGTGGGGGGTGTGGGTGGTTCCCTATTTTTTTTTGCTGGGAGTTTGCAACACTATTAGTTAGGTTGCTTAAAATTTCTGATAAGTACTCTTTAAAATACCAGAATAGGAAGGATGGAGCAGGTTTAAGTTTATTAGATTGGTATTGCTGAACTATGAAATATTTTGGGCACAGTGTATTTTTTACATACAGGTATAACAGAATAGCTTTAGTGTTGTTATTTATTTAAACTTGAGTATAAACTTATACAAAATGCAGCAAGATATTAAAAAAAAACAGTTTTATTGATTAAAAAACACTATATCGGATTCATATCGGTATCGGCGGATATCCAAATTTATGATATCGGTATCGGACATAAAAAAGTGGTATCGTGCCATCTCTAGTTAAGACATTTTAAGTTTTTAAGTTTTAAGTTTTTTAAGTTTGTAAGTTTTTTCAGATAAAATAAACACATGCAAAATGAAGGCAAAAAAACAAGAGCAGAAAGCTGACAAACCCACTCGATTGACCAAAATCAACTCAAAATACTCCCACACGACAGAAATTCCCCTCTTCCTCACTGGCAAATAAAAGCTCATTCTCAGTTAAGTTGGTTACCTGTGTCTGCACTTGGGTCCTATTTCTCTCCACAATAATTGTGCAGTATTTCCGAACAGTGTATATGTGTCTTTTATTTTATGCTGATTTAAATATAAAAGAGGGAGTCTGTTTTATTTTCCTGCTGCCAGTTTAAAGATGGCTAATTTTAAAAAAAAAATCAGAGGAAGAGAGTAAAATAATGTTCTATTTTGTAATATGCAAATTATTGAAAGAATTTATTTCATTTCTACTGTGAGTCTAACGTAACTGGGGGTAATTTTTGGTGCAGACCTATAGTGTTAGAGAAATTAAGCTCGATACTTTGATACCTCTAAACGGAGCTCAGCATGTGTACTTTGTTGTTTTATTTGCACATGGTTTTGATATGGCTGTGATGTATGACATTTTGAATGTTAATGGTTACTCACCATCAGTATTACTGAAAAGAGAAATATGTGAGTTTATGTTTAGTTCTCATATTTCATGCATTTGACTATTGCGTGTTGTACAGCTAAAAGAAAAACTGAAACTTTGAGATTTGGAAAGATTTCTTACATGAGGTTGATGCAATATTTTGATATTTAATTTAAACTTTAAATAGTTCATAATATGATAATGGACCTGGGTTATAGGTTAGGTGTTTAGAGAGAACAGGAAAGTCCGAGGACCAGGACGAGCTTCTGGTCATAACAGATGTTGAGTCAACCACTTTGAGGAAAATCACCATGAAGAAGATGCACACGTACACACTCACACATATGTTCACACTGCACTTACCTTTGAAGTCAGGTGTTACCGAAACAACTCTTAATTCTTTAAAGGCCCCAACGGACACTTTTATTTCATTTAAGTGTGCACACTCATTTTATTTCTGATAATTAGGGTCAATTTGATTATTTTGTACTCTTTCTGTACAAATTAGAGAATCTTTTTTATGCATTGTAACATTATAAGAGTTGCTACTCAACAGTTATTCTTGTGTCTGAGTCATTATTGCTGCTCAACACTTTGGCTTCTTACGAACTTATTACTAGCCCAAGTAGTTACTGTGCTGTAGTTCACTTTTATATCTCTAAAACGGCATTGAGCACTTGAAACAGCACATCTCACCTTTCCTCCCAACCATTTAGCAGATGTCCATATGAATGGCAGCACAGTGCTCTGATCAGCCAGGTAGAACTAAATAATTCAGAAGGCCCTCTGTGTTTGTGTGGCTGCACTTTACTGCAAGCAGTTCAACTTTGTCATTGTTGTGTCACAGGCATACAATTTGTTGGGTGTATATTACATATGTGGCTCTCTGCCCTTGGTTTAATTTTAGTGGGTGGGATATTTGTGTGTCAGCTCTCCTCCTGAGCACAGCACATATTTGGATCAGTAACACTAGTTCTTGAGGAAAAGCGAGAGGACTTTGCGGCCCCCCCAGCTATGCCTTGGTTTCATCTGAGAAGCCTGGTAAGCTATATTACACTGAAATGAGCTCTGTGCTTTTACCCCCAGGGACACTGGGTATAGAGCCACATCTAGGCAGAAGGCGCAGACAAAATCTGCTGTTTACTGTTACTGTTATCAAACTTGGAAAAGATTTATAGCCTCTTTGAATGGACTTTCCTTCCTTGTGTGTTATCCTTATCCTGCAGATTAATTCTAGCCCACAAAGTTAGCTTAGGAATGTCAAGTAAGTCGAAAGGATCAGGGACTTAAATCCTGAAATATGGTCTCAATAGTGAAAGATGAAGTCAAGGACCTGGTTTCACTCAATTTGACAGATATGTTACTCTATAATCTAGTCATCTATATTTATTTAATTTTTTAAATTTTGATTTAATGTGTAAGGCTTTACCTCTTACCTTTCTTTTTGCAGTCTCAATTTTCCAAATGAAAACTTTAATGACAAAAAAAACATTTTGTTTTTATACTTTGTAGGTTAGTTCAACTCTGAAGAACTGATTGCATACTACAACTTGAATCCCAAGCTAGAACAGATTCCATGAAACAGAAGGCAAAGACAAAAACAAAATTCTATGAATAAATGTGAGACAGAATAGTTCTAAAACATGTCAGTCTCCTTCTCAAGAAAGAAAATGGATTTTATTAACACTAAAGGATGGAAAGTCCAATGAAACTAAAAGCAATGTAAGAATGAAAGCAGTTCAAAGCAGAAGAAGAGGCTCCAGTGAAATGGAGCATCATACAGAGGAAGAAAATAAAAAAACAGGACATGGAAAATTGCATGCACAACACAAGAACGATAATGACTTTACAGGTGGGAAAAAAAAGATGACCAAACATTCACCAAAAGTATTCCCAGCCATTCAAAATAGGATTAATAATGGGTTCCACGCTAAGCCTGAGAAAGAGAGGGTAATAGAAAGTGAGGAATCAGAGAGTGATGCAGGGAGCTCAGTGGAGGCATCGGTAAAGGAAATTAGTAATAATGAGGAGGAGGAGGAACAGAGTAGCGATGACGAGCCAGTTAAGACGCAGGCTAGTGAGGAAAGTAGTGAGCGATCTGAGGTGTTGAACACTCAAAGAGATACAGAACAGTCAGCAAAAAAACAATTAGACAAGGACGAAGGTGAATCCACCAGAAGTGAGTCTGAGGACCAAGAAGAAAAAGAGGGGAGAAAAGAAGAGGAACAAAAACAAGAAGAAGACGAGCAGGGAGGTTATCTATGTGAAACTATCAACCACGACAGATTTGCAGAAAGGTCTAAAAAACCAACTGCTGATAAAGCCGTCAGACAACACAGAAACACTCCCGCAAAGCCTGCTCAAGGATTGAAACACAAGATGTTTAAAAAGACAAAGGATCAGCAGGCTGCAAAGACAGAAAAACAACGGGCCAAAGCAGAGAAGCAAAGGTTGGAAAAGGAAGCCAAACAAAAAGCCAAGGAAGAAAAGGAGAAGAAAAAGAAGCCACAAAAAGAGTACAAATCTCGTTCTACAACAGAAGGGGTTCAGCCTCCAATGGGTATTTCTCTTATCAGGACTGACCCAGCAAAAAGTGAGACCCAGTTAACAAATAAAGTAAAAAATATCAGAGGGAGAGATTCTTCTGTAGAAGTTGATCTAATCATGCTTCCCAAAGCCAGAAGTGAAGAACTCGAAACCATTCTGGATCCAGAAGAGCAGCAGGGCCAGAGTGCCATTAACAGGAAGTCACAGATGTTGCTCTCGGGGAAAGTCAAGACATTATCTCTCCAACGCAAAGCAACCACGATTTTGGCAAAGCCTGATAAAGAAGAAACAGTTACACGCACAACTGATGGGGGGTTCAATAATTTTAATGACCATTTGATCGCACAGGAAAAAGGTATGAAGAGTTTGGGCAGGCTGTCTGGCTGGATTCAAAAGAAAATGCCACAGGGGTTAAACTGGAGAAAAAATCTTTCTGCTTGGATTAAAGCAATTGGGATTTCTCGCTGGCTCTCAATTCAAGCCATAAACCAAAAACATGGCCTAAGAAAATCTAAGGGGAATATTTTCAAACAAAAGATGGCTGTAGGAGTTGCCAGTAAAGCCAACCTGGCTAACAGGAAAAACAAGAGCTCCACTGAGGACAAAATTGTTGAAGAGAGAGCAACCTTCCAGGGTACGGACAAGGAAGGAACAGAAGAAACAGTCCTAGGTGGGGAGAAAGTTGTAGAAGCCAGATATGCTGTTGTACTCCCGACGATGAATAAACTAAGCAAGGAAAATATAACAGAAGCACCTAAGGCAGATCTTCAAACTTCTACTCCAGCAATTCTACCAGCAGAAGCCACAACCCCAGAGCTCAGACCTCCAAAGCCAGGTGTCAAGTCTGTGCTCCTTGTCAAACCAGATCTAAATGTCCTAAAGGGCATCAAGAAACCCTTGTCTGGAGGATTAACATTAGTTCAACATGAGCCTAAAAGCAGTTCTGGACTCAATGAGTCCACCACTGAAGACAGAAACAGCAAAGGCAATCAAGATAGAGTCAATGTGTTCGAAGTTGCAAGAGGGAAGGTGAACACCTCTCAAATCAACATAACCAAGATGTCCTTGTCACTGGGTGGTCCAACACAGGCCTCAGGACAAGAAGAACAAAGAGGTAGTTTAGCTTCAATGCCCACTTCTGCCACTCGACCATTTCCAAATGGAGAGTCCAGTGCAGAGAGATCAGGTGTTCGGTCTTTGTGTGAAGAAGAAGCAGACAAGGAAGTAGCTCATCTGATGGGTGAGGGGAGAATATGTTCTATCTCCAAACCAAAGGTACATTGGACTGGGAACCCACGGATGAGTGGAAAGCCTCAGGTATGGGTTACATTTTTGTTAGTGGACTTTTAAACAAGCATTGTTTAATATGTGGCTAGAAAACGTGAAATACATTTATTTAGGTATTAAAGGCTTTTTGTAAGGCCAAGATTTACATTTGGATAAAACAAATAAGGGAAAAATTTTCATACATAAATAGCAGGGGTGCAACGATCGAACGAAAAAAATGTTCATGCCTTTTTAATTTGTCATTTATTAAAATTATAAATATATATATTTAACTCAAAAGTACAGTTTTTAAATTTAATGTTGCTGAAACAAAAAAGTAATAAATATATATATATATATCTGATCGAGAAATTACTCATCTTTGGAAAAGAGAGTTTATTACAGAGAAATGTCTCTTTCCAAAATAAAAGCTATACTATACGCTTCTTCTGGGCTATATTCTCAGCAGCATATTAAACATATCAGGTCCCCATAAGGAGAATCATGTGCTAACGGCTGTCTAAATGACTCGGGTTTGTTTGTAGCATGCGTGCTTGTTGTTTTTGTCTGCTTCCACTTGTCTTTGCACTAGGATGATGTCGGCGTAAATGTGCAGTCATATTCGTTGTGTTCCCACTAGTGCTGTCAGCGTTAATCTGAAATGACGTTAACGCCACAACACGGCAAATCTCCGTTAACGAGCTACCGCGGATCGCCCCGTGCGTGGAGCTGGACGGCCAACATGTTAGCGAGCTAACTGCGCTAACGCACTAGGTCCCACCAATGTAATTGAGCATTGCGTGGCACATCCAACATACTGTTTTACTTTTGTCCATGACGCGGTTACCTTCAGGGTCATACTTCACATGAAAACCAAAATAGTTCCAAACGCCAGATCTGAATGAGGGTGGGGAGGTTCAATTTGCCATGTTGCAACGAGCTTAACTTCTGTCTTGCTAGCTTGCCCTGCGCTCAGTGAATCTGCGTTCGACTACTCCGCCTAGGCTGCACTGTCGAGCGCAGATCCACTGAGCGCTCAACACAGACAGCATCGTCAGAAGGAAAGTTGATAAAATAAATTAAAAATTTGTATTGTTCATACACATGCGTACCAAACTGAAAGCACTGTATCGAACGGTTCAATATCGATACGACCATCGTTGCACCCCTAATAAATAGATGTGTAGCTAACCCTAACTGTAGCCTGTAATCACATTGATGCTAAGATGGTTAACATGTGTAAAATCTTGGTAAACTAACAATTAAGCGAGTGCTATCATTGCACGCAGCAACAATAGCACTCAATATGTGTACTTCTCTCAAGCTATGCTCAAGACAATACATCTTTCAAGCTTAGTTGTCAATCTTTTTCTGTGTGGGCTCAGGACTGGTTGTGCGCTGAGAACATGTTGCCCCATCAGACAGTGGAGAAGCTAACCAAATGGACAGTCTATGAGGATGAAGGCCAAGCCCGGCCCATCCCATCTCACAATGGCAGGGAATGCTGGGAATCAGAAGATCCCAACCAGGAGATGCTAGAGAGTCGACTGGTGAACATACAGGTATTGATACTCTGTTTTAGTATAAAACTACAAATCACTTCATGACAGCAATATTTAAATGCTACTATTAGTTTGAAAGGGGGAGAAGGCATTGGGATTAATAAGAATTTAGCATTTCCAATTCGATTATCGATATCCCTTAATATACTACACAGAACAGTTTTCTTTAAAGTAATGCAGTAAGTTACTCAATTTCTTGCTGGAGAAATTAATTTGTTTTAAATTTAATGTTGCTGAAACAACAAAGTAATAAAATAAATCTATCTGATCGAGAAATTACTCATCTTTGGAAAAGAGAGTTTATTACAGAGAAATGGCTCTTTCCAAAATAAAAGCTATACTATACTCTTCTTCTGGGCTATATTCTCAGCAGCATATTAAACATATCAGGTCCCCATAAGGAGAATCATGTGCTAACGGCTGTCTAAATGACTCGGGTAAAGTTTGTAGCATGCGTGCTTGTTGTTTTTGTCTGCTTCCACTTGTCTTTGCACTAGGATGATGTTGCGTAAATGTGCAGTCATATTTGTTGTGTTCCCACTAGTGCTGTCAGCGTAAATCTGAAATGACGTTAACGCCACAACACGGCAAATCTCCGTAAACGAGCTACCGCAGATCGCCCCGTGCGTGGAGCTGGACGGCCAACACGTTAACGAGCTAACTGCGCTAACACACTAGTTCCCACCAATGTAATTGAGCATTCCCCATGTGATGTTTGTGTAATGTATGTATGATCAGAAGGGTAAGATGGCGCTGGCAAAGGTCGGCAGCCTTAACCCAATTTCCTTCGGGGTCAACCTTCAGGATCAATAAAGTTTTATTGAATTGAATTGCTCCTCAAATTAACAGAGCAGGGCCAAGTTAAAAAAATTAAAAAATATTTTTATAGCAGCTGCCGTACAGCTCAATTCAGTATTTGTTCTATGTTCAATTCAATTCAGTTCAATTCAATTTTATTTATATAGCGCCAAATCACAACAAAAGTCGCCTCAAGGCGCTTTACTCATGTAAAAGAATTATATGGTTTTGACAGTTTGGTTGGTTGGTTGGTTTGGTGACCATTATCCATTTTGATGTATAGACTTGCAGTTTAACTGCCACTACACTTTAATTTGTAAAGTTTTTCTTTTAATTAAAAAACAACTACTTTGAGAATTATCCCATTGTCTTTTTTGCACTACTCAGAAGAGGCTGTCCTCCTGCTGACAAAAAAGTAACTATGTAACTTTTACTCCGAGTACATTTTAAATGAGCTACTTTTTACTTGTCCATGACGCGCTTACCTTCAGGGTCATACTTCACATGAAAACAAAAATAGTTCCAAACGCCAGATCTGAATGAGGGTGGGGGAGGTTCAATTTGCCATGCTGCAACGAGCTTAACTTCTGTCTCGATAGCTTGCCCTGCGCTCAGTGAATCTGCGTTCGACTACTCCGCCTCGGCTGCACTGTCGAGCGCAGATCCACTGAGCACTCAACACAGACAGCATCGTCAGAAGAAAAGTTAATAAAATAAATTAAAAATTTTGTATTGTTCGATACATATGCGTACTGAACAGAAAGCACTGTATCGAACGGTTCAATATCGATACGAGTATCGTTGCACCCCTAATAGGAATGTAAGCGTTTTCAGTGTGAATGAACAACTCTTTGGAAACAACTGAAAATGATGGAGCCACTTCTCATATCCTCCCTGGTGAATTTGATGTGTTGGTCCACCGAGTTAATGTGATGTGGTGAATTGATTTTCACCCAAGTGCCATCCACACACCTGAACTAATGACTTTGGTAGGATAGCAAAGCCCTCTTTTCATCTTCTTCCATGTACAAATTGGCCACAATGGGTGAAACTAGGGAACCCATGGCACACCCAAGTTTCTGCCTGTAGTATGATTGTAGTAAGATTGGGGAAACCTGCAGTCAGCTGAGACTGAAGAAGTCACTTGGATGAGTGATGAAACGTTTCTCCCACTGAAAACGCTACGGCCAGATGGACAGAATCAACTTTTGGGGATTTACTTACCTGGGTGATTGAGCATGCATCAAGATGCATAGAAACCTATTATACAAATGCATATCCTAACACTTGAATGAGTACTGATCATTGAGGCACAATTTATATATAATATAATATAATATAATATAATTATAAATAATTTATTTTTTAATAAAGTGGGAGTTTTGTCTTCTAAATAAACAGAAAAACTCATCACCCTTCTACTAGAAAACATAGATTTACCCATTACAGACAAGACACAATAGCACCACCATGATGGTTTAAATAAGCTGAGAAATTAAAGATTTGCTGCTGGTGGATTTATTGCCTGCTCTTTGTATATACAATAGACCTTATAACACACTGCATCACACTGTCATGAGGTTGCAGCCTCATAACACTCTTCCATTGCAGCAAACTGAATTTTTTGCCTGCTGTGGAAAGCTTTCCAAAATAGTTGACCAAAACAAATCACACTTTAAACCAGACCTTCCCTATGTGTGGGGCCCGCCCCCTAGGGGCGGCGCAGAGCCATTGCAGGGGGGCGCGGGATGAAAAGGGGGGAAAACAAAAAAACAACGCTTGGACACTGCTAGCAAGGGGTGCCCACACAAACGCAAAGCAGGAGATGAAGCATTACTGAATATGTTTCCAAACCAACTTCATTCTAAGGCAAAGACTAGAAAATATGGTGAAGCAAATCTGCCCTTTGGTTTCACCTGCACAAGTGCCGAGGTAGGTCTCCCTGCAGGATTGGTTTTTTCTGCTTAGGGAGCAGCGCTGGGCTGTTCAAATCACGGACAAACAGGATCCTATATTCTTGATTTTTAGTTCACAAACACTTGTTGTAATGACTAACTACTCCTGACATTTTGGAGATGTTAGCTCTGTATACAGCGGGATATAAATAACATCAGGCTGATCCTGCCACGATTTGTTCCCGGTTCAAATCACGGACAAACAGGATCCCACAGTTGTTTATGTTTTTAAACCTATTTTGCACAGAGAGGCATTTTTTGAAAAATGTATTGATAGCAATGTTGAATATTATTACACAGAAAAAAAACAACTACATGTAAAATAATTACACCGTGACACCTCTGCCTTTGTACATGGAGGGACAGTAACTGCGTGTGTAAATGTGAGCGTGTAAAACCTGAAGACAGTAAGATTAACAGTATTTTGTCTCTACCTGCTATTCTGCAATTCATCTCATGTAAACAATAACGTGGCGCACAGCGTGACGTGGCACATACCTTTGACGTTGCATGATGAACTCTGTATTAATCGTCCACACGTTAACGCAAAAAATCTCAGTTTTCGGTGATTCGAAACGCTGTTTACGTGGACGAAACAGCTGCGTTTTCAAAAATACCTGTGTAGGTGTGGACGTAGCGTAAAAGAGTTAGTAGTTTATTTTATTACTACCTGTAATTTATTGCAGTTTACTATTTGCTTAATTGTTTACTAAATGTTTGAGGTGTGAAATAAACCGCAATGGAGCAAAATATGGGTGTGTGTGGTTGGAGGATGTGCTTGGGCGCGAACATTTTTCTTGTAAAACAAAGGGGGGCCCAGCAAAAAAAAGTTTGGGAACCACTGCTTTAAACCATCAAGGCCTCTAGAGCAGATCCTTGCCCTTTCTGACAAGCTTCATTCAATGTTAGCCAGACTGCAAGATGCCTGTGGAGATGAGGTGGGGGGTTGAGCTGTCTGCTTTTACAGGTGATGATCCCCGGCAGCCAGAGTGCTATAGAGGTGGATGAAGTGGACGATCTGTCCCAACTGGAGTGAGTACAGACACAGACACACGCACTCACGCATGCACACACGCACGCACACACTCTTTATATTTTAAATTGTGCATAGTTTCAACCTTTCTGTCTAACGGTTATAGAGAGGTGTGTGAGAGTTCTGTGCTTCTGAATTTGAAGAAGAGGTTTCATCGTGACTGGATTTATGTAAGTTTAAATGATTTTGAGTCTTTCTTACTCAGTTCATATGAAAAAAGGTTGTAATTTATTATATATAATCAGCATTTTAGCTGTTCTGCACATCAGAACAGCTTTCAATAAAAAAATTATGTCATTACTTTGTGGAATAAAAATATATATCATCTATTTTGTATTATGTATTATAGTTTTAAAAATGATAACAATAACAAGAAATTGTAAATTGTGTTTTTCCTAATGATTACCAAATGTTGGTGTGGTTATGGTTAAAACCCTTCAGTCCAAAACAACAATTACTGTAAATATTAGTTTCTGTTTCACAATAGTGATCAAAAATAATGTTCAGAAATTTAATAGTAAATTTTTACCATTTACAATTTCTAATGTGCATCACTAACAACTTTACAAATACCATCCATATTATGACTTTTAGTTTTGAGTTCTCAGGGGTGACATCTCACGAGTGAGTAATTTATCTACAATATATAGGCCTGGTCCGTAAACCACCTGCGGCAGTGAAGCATCCAGCCGCCCTATGAGCAGGAGATTTGGGGTAATGGGGTCAGGATCAGAACTATCCGAAGATGCATAACCAAGAGGTTTCGCATTAAGGATCCCTTATACTTCAATGAGAGCCGTGCGGAGGACTTCTTCTGTCACACTCTGATCCTTCAGGATGACCTGGAATGCAGCCTTAACTGACCTTATCTCCCTTTTCCAGGCTCTTCCAAAATGGGGTGCATGCGGTGGATTATAATGGCCATATTGTGGCCAATCACATGCGAGGATATAGGATAATATCATTATGTGAAAAACAGAAAGGGTGAGAGACGCGCCAGTCAAGTGGAGCGTGCGTCTGTCCTCTCAATAAGTGAGTGAGACAGTAGACAGCGGTGAGGAGGGCTGTGCGAGTGCATCGCAAAAACACATAAATATGCCTGACACTCGTAAACGAAGCAGCATCTGGCTGCAGTTTAAAGACTTTTTTGTCTCGGTCTTGGTCTTGGTCTCGTCTCGACTTTGTCTTGGTCTTGACTCGGTCTGTCTGTCTTGGTCTTGTCTTGGTATCGATACCCTCTGGTCTTGGTATTGTCTTGGTCTTGGTTTGGGCGGTCTTGACTACAAGTCTAATAGTCGATTAAAGAGCAGACCACAGCAACCTCCCTGAACAGGCTCCAGTAAACACAGTGGCAGACAACCAAGAAAGGGTCTCCACTATGAAGAGTTGTCAGGTTTTGACATGAGTCACTGCTGACTACTTTCCATAAGCATCTGGCAGCACAAATGAACCAGCTGCTAGTAGATGAGACACACCTGAGCTTCATTAGAAGCTTGAAAATTACCAAGGGCTGTCAGAAAAGCTCGAGAAGATGTGGAGGGTGACAGTAACAGTGGTCCCAGTGGTAATCGGATCACATAGTGCATAGATACAGATGGACAAAATGGTGGTGGCTGACCAACTGGACATAGTGGTGGTAGACAAACAGAAGAAGACGGCCGTAGCGATCGATGTAGCAGTTCCGAATGACAGCAACATCAAGAAGAAGGAACAC
The DNA here is from genome assembly GCF_056152115.1 of Neolamprologus brichardi. Taxonomy (NCBI): domain Eukaryota; kingdom Metazoa; phylum Chordata; class Actinopteri; order Cichliformes; family Cichlidae; genus Neolamprologus; species Neolamprologus brichardi. Next base: position 855,286 of record NC_142111.1, read on the forward strand.
GAGAAGCTCGAGAAATACCAAGGGCTCAGAGAAGAGCTTGAAAAGATGTGGAGGGTGAAGGTGATGGTGGTCCCAGTGGTAATCGGAGCACTAGGTGCAGTGACTCCCAAGCTAAGCGAGTGGCTCCAGCAGATCCCGGGAACAACATCAGAGATCATTAGCTTATCTTGGAATCTTTCAGTGCTTTAATTCTTAATTTTTCTAAACATTTAGTAATACCCGCATGCCTAATTATATGAAATTGTTTTTTCTCTTAAAAAATAATTGTAAATGTCTGTAATTTAGTTTTTGTCCTTCTTTTTTTTTTGCAGACTTACATTGGAAACATGTTATTGTCCATGAACCCCTTTAAGCCGCTTAACATTTACACAGAGGAGCTGAGACAGAAATACCAGGGCCAAGAGCAGCAGAGAAATCCACCGTAAGCAATATATTTGTGTAGGTTCTCAGTCATCCAGGGCATCTAAGGAGCTTGGAAAAAAGCGACATTGAAAAAACCAAATAGCCATTCAGTAAATGGATTGCATAACATGGAAGAGACACCTCGACCGTACAAGACTCAGCTGTACATCTTTACCTAAAGCAGGGGTGTCGAACTCCAGGCTTCGAGGGCCGGTGTCCTGCAGGTTTTAGATATCACCCTGGGTCAACACACCTGAATCAAGTGATCAGTTCATTACCAGCCTCTGGAGAACTTCAAGACATGTTGAGGAGGTAATTTAGCCATTTAAATCAGCTGTGTTGGATCAAGGACACATCTAAAACCTGCAGGACACCGGCCCTCGAGGCCTGGAGTTCGACACCCGTGACCTAAAGGATAAAGGTTACTCTTTTGAAGATGCCAGTGTTCACATTTGGACTGAGAATACAGATAGTTTGAGATGTCCAATGTGAACAACCATCACTAAATAGACAGGGTAGCTTGCAGCACCAACTGTTAGCCACCTACAATGCAGTGTTGAGTTCCCTTCCCAGGAACTTGAAACCCCACTCAGATCTTGCATCAGGTCTCACAGTGGTTTCTAACAAAAGCTTTGGTGGTAATGACCAATGGCTCTTTTCACACCTTGGCTCTCGTGATGAGTAATATGAATAATTATGATGGGTTAACAACCTTTTTAAGTGACAACCCCCACTAGGGTTAAATATCTGGAACTCTCTACTATTTGAGTTTAGAACGGAAGAAGCCTCTTGGATATGGAACGCCAGGACTGCCATAATGAATTAATTAAATACACCATTAAATAATTAATTAAATGTGGCAATAATTAATTAAAATCGGAAATAATTAATTACATAAATATTTATGACACATGTAATTAATTAATTATTGACACATTTAATTAATTATTTATTTATTTCACATTTTAATTGGAATTGATATGTTTATTGATTAGCATTCAAATATCTCAGTGAAGACAGAAAAAAGATTTACCACAAAGCAAGAAAGCATGAGACAAGGCTAATCAAAAGGTATTGGCTGAAGCATTTGCTTATTACGCCAACCCTTTTAACAAAAGATCTTTTAGCATGCAGCTCCTGTACACAGGGCTCGAAGCAAATAATAAAATTCAATTCAATTCAATTTCATTTATATAGCGCCAAATCACAACAAATGTCGCCTCAAGGCGCTTCATAGATACAGATAATTAATTATTGACACATTTAATTAATTATTTCTTTATTTCGCATTTTAATTAATTATTGCACAGTTGACTCCTTCAGGTCTCACCATGAAATAATTTTATCTGTCAACCTCACCCATCAAACTCAGGGGGCGGGGCTAACGCTGATCGAGTCAAAACCATTGCTTTGGCCTGGTGGCCATTGTTTTTAGCACACAACAACCAGCATATGGAAACTAACAGAACTGAACTTTGAAAAACCCTGTTTGTGTGTCACCAAATACCGTTTTAATATTTTTTTAGCCAAGAATGTAGTGGTTTAATCTTCATGTGTCTGGTCGGTTTCTCAAGATACAGCCTCTTTGCAAAAGTGCTTCGATGATTTCGGAGATGTCTGCCCAGTCTCACAGCAAAGCGTGGGATAGACCCGCTCACCTTGCAAGCAATCGAGCTGTTATTACCATCGACAAAGCGCAGGCCCCGGTACACCTGTAACAACCCCCGCTGACACTGACTTATTTTACTGAGGTTATATTTATCAGGGTTTTATTTCCTGATGTTCTTATGTGTCCTACGTGTTTCAGTCGCCAATTCTGAATTATAACTAACATTAAAAACATGTTTAAGGAGGAGAGAGAGCAAATAAATTCAATTAACAGCTGATCTTTGGGTTTTTGTTCAGTAATCAGCGTGACCTGCGTATAAACGCATAAAAGAAATAACGTTGGTGTTTCCGTCATGTAGTAACTGCTTTAACTGTACAAAGCTTGTTCGACACTATGAAACGCATACAGACTTCATGATGTTCGGCTAATATTTTTATTGTGAATATTAATCATGAGGGTAAACGGACCTGTACACCACACGATATCTTCAGCTCTATGAGTTAACACAGAGTTTCCCAGCTGACTAATGTAACGGTCATCTACGAATATGTCACGGCTCATATCAATATAATTTTACAGAAAATCATCCTTATTACTGCCAACTATTCCAGAGACGTGAAAATCTACAGCATAAAGAACAAAACATCCAGAAGTCTGCACGATGTGTTTCATAGTTTGTAACAAGCCTTTGACAGTTAAACATAACATGACCGAAAAAGAGGAAAAAAAATCACAAATTATATGTTAACCTCATTTATTTTTATTTAAGTAAACTCTAAATATTCTAACAGACAGCTGGTGCTTAGACTACAGTTGCTATAAGTAACTATTAAAAAACAGATGATATAATATTTCTGTCCAGGTTGCAGTCTTCATGATGAACACGCTGCTGCAAACTCTGCTCCTCTCGGTGGAAATGCGCCTTCTCTTCTCTTTCTTTAAAACATTTTATAAGTCAGTTTACTCTCAAGATTCACTGTTGAATCCAAAACACACCAGATAAAGAAAAGCGAATGGTTCAGTCGAACACATGTGCCAGTGAACCATTAAACGTCTGTAAAACTGTGCAATTATGAAACGTAACTTTAACCTCAGCCAAACCGATTTGCTCAGTTGTAAATAAAACAGCGAAGTAAACGTGACCCGACAGACAAAACCTGAGTGAATTAAGTCCAGCGTTTAACACTGAGAGCTAAAACTCAGGTGAGGTTTCAAAGCTGTGTGCCGGTGATTGGACATCAGCCGCTGATAAAGTGGGTTCGCCTATAAAGTGCTCTGTTGGGAAACGAGCTCCAGCAGCTCTGCGCTCGAGGAAAAACTATATTTACTTATCTTGTGCAGAAAAATGTGCTGACGTTGCGTAATATCGAGCACCGGCTGCCCAGTTAAACTGTGACTATCACCAGGTAACGTGGACGTGTTTCTTGAATTAGCAGCAGGTGTTAAACAACCGCTGACAGGTGAGGAGGAGGAGGATGCATGCAGGTAAACTGAGGGCCTGTTGAGCTGATCGCTGATGTCGTGAGAAACACTTCAGCTCGTTCTTTATGTTACAGAAGCACAGAGACACAAGACCAGGCGGAAAGAGACGATCGTTCGGTGAAAATGAGAATCTGCAAATGCAACATGTGAAACACAGAGAGTGGAATATCCAAACAAACCGGTTAACGTGGCCCCCACCCCTCCAAAACAAACAAATACACACAAAATAAACAGTTAAGCTGGAACACCGGGGCTATGAGCTCGGTGTCAGCTGACTGTTAGCAGAGCTAGTGAAATGTCTGAAAACATCTGAGCACTTTTGCAAACATGTTCTATGTTGACAACCTAACCAGACATTCGCAGCTAAAACACTATTAAAACTACACCATTGCTGCCTGTGATTTGAAATGCATTCTGGGATACCAAGTCCACACAAGCAATCGATTATCTAGGATTGACCTGCCTTGCCTTACTTTGCACGGCAACCAATCAAATGTTAGAAAAGCTGCATGGCTACGTTAACCCCGCCCCCTGAGTTTGATGGGTGAGGCTGACAGATAAAATTATTTCATGGTGAGACCTGAAGGAGTCAACTGTGCAATAATTAATTAAAATGTGAAATAAAGAAATTATTAATTAAATGTGTCAATAATTAATTTAATGTGTCAATTAATAATTAAATATGTCAATAATTAATTAATTACACGTGTCATAAATATTTATGTAATTAATTATTGCCACATTTAATTAATTATTGCCACATTTAATTAATTATTTAATGGTGTATTTAATTAATTCATTATGGCAGTCCTGGCGTTCTCGTCTCTCTCGTCGAGAGAGAGACGAGAAATGTTTTTGCAAAACTTAAAGAATTCTAGTTGCTTTCTTTCCAAGCTCCATAGCCCACACCAAGCAAATACTCCTCATACTGCAGTAAACTTCTGTCCTCCTAAAAAATGTTTTGGATGTTTTATTGTTCTCTGCTTCAGACATGTTTATGCCATAGCTGACGCAGCCTTCAGCTTTTCTCAGACCTCCACACAGGAACAGTGCATCATGATAAGGTATTGACAGAAATACCAGTTTCACTTGGGTCATTCACACACATAACACACTGTGTGTATATGTATGTATGTATATGTATATATAGCAAAGATACTGTGCAGGGACCTCAAGCTCCCAGTCCTCTGGTAGAGGACCCAAGCTTGAAGGATAAAGACCGCCTGCAGGGGAGAGAGGGGAATTTTCAAAAAATATATATACTATAATATATAATATATCTGTATAAGTAATCCCAGGGGTTACATGAAGAAGATGTGGGACCTATGGGCTGCTTGATATTCAACATCTACACCAACGGTGAAACAACTAGTAGCACTGAAGGTCTGACAGGGTTCATCCCCAAGGATCACCAGAAGGGACCAACATCGTAAATAAGACTGGCTACAGATAGCAACTATGGAATGGAGCAATCGTTAGCCACCTCCTTGACATGGATAACATAAACCTGTATGCCAGGAGTGAACTAGACATAAACTAACTGAACCACACCACTATAGTCTACAGAAATGACTTTGGAAAGTCATTCTGACTTCAGAAGTGTAGTCAGATGGTAATGAAGAGAGGGGAGGTAGTAAGAATGGAGCGGATTCCACTACCAGAGGGCAACATTGCAGACACTGAGGACAGCTACAAGTACTTGGGAATCCCAGGTACTTGGAGCTGGAACCCCACGGGCAAATGGGAACCATGAAGAATCCGCTATCAGATACCACGCTGGGATAATAAGCTGACCAAAGGAGGAAAATGTATGCTATGTGTTCTAACCCTGTGGAACTCCATAATTAACCTTAGTGTGTGAAGAGGACTCTCCATTTACATGAACAAATTAGAGTCTATTTGATAGATATGACTCAAACCACTGCAGGGCAGTACCTTTAATATCTACAGCATGTTCTAATCGCTGTAATAAAATATTATGATCAACAGTACTGAACACTGGACTGAGGTCTAGCAAAGCAAGCAACAACCAAAGAGATGAGTCTGCTGTAGGGCTGCTTGATTATTTTCACTAAAATTGAGATCTCGATTATTTGACAATATTAATTTAACCCTTTAAGACCTACCATAGAACCAAGTCCGCGAGAGCTTATATTATTTTTTTACATGTTGCAGTGCCATTTGTGGGAGCATTTCAAGTTGCTATACATCAATACAACTGTTATAGCCCATATTTTAATAATATGTCTGCATTAAGTCCATAGTAACTACATTAATTGCAAAAAAAGTGCAATAAACTACAAAAAAAATTGAAAAATTGTTTTTTTTTTTACATATATTTCTACTTGGAGAAATTTAAGAGGTTTATCCCTCAAAACTTTAAATACAGAAAAGTTGCAAAAAATAGTTTACAACAACAGGAAATTTATTTTGAGTGTCTTCGTAGTTTTATTTTGGAGATACAGCAATTTTTATATACTGCAGGAAAAACAAAAAAACAATCCTATGATGCAAATTTGTAAAGAAAACAGCATGTGCATCAAAATAAACTATTTCCAGCAGTGCAATTCGAGTTCTAAACATCCCAGAAACTATTCAGAAAAGTCAAACATGACTTATAAAAACACCACTATAGACTTTTAAGGCCTACAAGTAAAAAACTACATTTTCCGCCAATATGGCGTCACTTCCGGTTTCAGACAGAAATGGCGGACATGCGATAGTTCGCGCTGAAATCTGTTTCCATGTGGGAAGTGTTATGAACAGCTGATCGGATCGGCAAAGCGTGTTTCTGGAATATTATGTTTTTGTTCCTGCAAGCGCTTTTTATGCAATTTTTGCAAAGCTTTATGTGGAAGGAAACCGTGACCTGGGACAAGCTGATGGCATAAGATGTAAGTACAACTCCTCTGGTTTCATATGCAAAAAAAATTATTGCGCTAGCTTACGCGGTTCAGGTTCTACAGGGATTTAAAGATAGTTACACAAAACGGAGTGTGCTGCTCAGACCGGCTTTAAAGGGTTAACAATAACAATGTATTGAATAATGACTTTAAAAAAATAATATAAAATAGTGTGCAAATACTGATAACAGTGCAAATGTTTCCAATATAAGAAATAAATGAAAAATGTAAACATCTATGTTTAGTGAACTTTGCAGTGTTGCTCTGTGGTGCAGCTACGACACTGTAGCAAAGTTTACACACTGTGTCTACTTGATCCACGTCTGACTCCGTGAACCCATAAAGTTTCCACACCACTGAAGTTTTTTTTTACCTCTTTTCAACCAACGGCAGTCACTCTCCTCTCCAAAGAACTTCTGCTTAGCTTTCCGAGCTTTCCGAGCTTCCCTCGCGTTCTCTTAATTGTTGTGACCCGTGTTTGAAATGCAGAGAGGTGCGCTCGATTTGCCACACGGAGCAGCGCGAGAGTAAAGCATGAGGGAGGTGCTAATAATCGGCTCAGTCATTTTTAATGATCATTGAAAGCCCAGATCGTAATCGTGATTAAAATTCGATTAATTGAGCAGCCCTAGTCTGCTGTTATAGAGCATAAGAAGATCATTTGTAAATTTCACGAAAGCTGTTTCACTGTGATGCAGGACTGTTGTGCAAAATTTGGTACAAATCATATCATTACTTAATGATATGATTTGTAACATACTTAATGATATGCATACGACACAACAGTGGTGGGTCTCATCAAGGACGACAATGAGACCTACTATAAGGAAGCAGTGGAGCTTTTCATGGAGTGGTGTACCAACAACAACTTGCTCCTGAATGTGGATAACGCCAAGGTGATCAACTTAAGGAAGAAGTGACCCACGTTCACAGCACTCTACATCAACAGCACTGCAGTAGAGAGCCTGCAGCACTGGAAATTCCTGGGAATCCCAGCACACTTCCTCCCTGGTCAAGAAAGCCAACCAACAGCTTTTTGAGGAGGCTGAAGAGACCGCGTCTGAGTCCAGAAGTTTTCACCAGCTTCAACAGAGGCTGTCAAGCAGTCTCTCTCTGGCACAAGAACAGCAGTACTTCAGACAAAAAGGGGCTGAGAAGAGTGGTGAGGTCAGCTGAGCGGACTATTAGGGCCATGCTGCCATATATTGAGGGACTGGCCAAACAACTCTCCTCATCAAGGGCAAAAAAACATTATCAGGCACACCTCACACTCCATCCACGGCCTGCCCTCAGGTAGACAGTCTTGAAGGAGTTCCCAGAGATGCTGAGCACTTGTTGGCTCTTTTGCCTTCACTCTGCGGTCCATCTCAGGTTACTGTGGAGGCCAGACCACCTGGCACAGTACTCCATGCTCCTTCTTAGTCAGACCACCTTTACACAGCCTGGTGGTGTGTTTGGGGTCATTAAAAACAGAAATGATTGTTCAACTAAACGCTCCATGGATGCATGGAGAGAGAGCATTCACCTTTTCTCCGTCTTACAAAGACATGGCAAGTGGAACCAAAGAGATCTCGATGATGAGAGCAAACCACAGATTTCCACTGATATAATTTTGTTATAAGTCAGAACAAAATCTAGAGTGTGATCAAAGTGGTGGATGGGTTCTTTTACATTTGAAATTGGATACTAACACGATGATCTCCAATGAATGATGGACACCCCCCCCCCCCCCCCCCCACACACACACACACACACACATATGCAAGACAGTGTACCTTTATATTTATCAAAATGTAATTCTGAACAAATCCTAACACCATATAAACTCCCATTTTGCAAACATTCCATGTTATACTCCAGCTAACCCCTTCAAGACTCCTGTGAAAAATACTTGTTTTGTTTTTACTGAATTGTGTATATAACTACACATGAGAATCGTAAATAAAAAGAAGCTCACCTCCACCCACCCCAAAAAATCTGTGTAGAGTATAGGAACATAAATGCATATATGCAGAAAACCATACAGCTGGTTATCCTTTGCCTAACTCCGGAATCTTTGTCCGGAGCCATCATATTCACATCTCAACAATGGCTACTGGCAAGTCGAGATGGACAATGAGAGTTGGGACAAACATGCTTTCATTTGTCTATTTTCCGTGTATCAGTTCAAGGTGATGCCATTTGGAGTAAAAATGCACCAGCCACCTTCCAGCAGTTGATGGAACTCATTCTGGGGGAGCTGTGGGGTAAAATTTGTTTCATATATTTGGATGATATCATTATATATTCCCCATGTCTGGAACAACACACGAGACATACCTTATCTAACTCACCACCAGGAGTTGGTGCTTCCTGTGGTTGGTAAGCCAACAGAAGAGTACAGGGTGGGCCATTTATATGGATACACCGTAATAACATGGGAATAGTTGGTTTCATGGGAATAGTATTAAAGTCCTGTTTGTGGCACACAAGTATATGTGAGGGGGCAAACTCCTCAAGATGGGTGGTGACCATGGTGGCCATTTAGAAGTCGGCCATCTTGGATACAACTTTTGTTTTCTCAATAGGAAGAGGGCCATGTGACACATCAAACTTATTGGGAATGTCACAAGAAAAACAATGGTGTGCTTGGTTTCAGTGTAACTTTATTCTTTCATGAGTTATTTACAAGTTTCTGACCACTTATAAAATGTGTTCAATGTGCTGCCCATTGTGTTGGATTGTCAATGCAACCCTCTTCTCCCACTCTTCACACACTGATAGCAACACTGCAGGAGAAATGCCAGCAAAGGCATCCAGTATCCGTAGTTTCAGGTGCTGCACATCTCGTATCTTCACACCATAGACAATTGCCTTCAGATGACCCCAAAGATAAGTCTAAGGGGGTCAGATCGGGAGACCTTGGGGGCCATTCAACTGGCCCACGACGACCAATCCACTTTCCAGGAAACTGTTTATCTAGGAATGCTCGGACCAGGCACCCATAATGTGGTGGTGCACCATCTTGCTGGAAAAACTCAGGGAACGTGCCAGCTTCAGTGCATAAAGAGGGAAACACATCATCATGTAGCAATTTCAAATATCCAGTGGCCTTGAGGTTTCCACTGATGAAGAATGGACCCACTATTGTTGTACCCCATATACCACACCAAACCATCACTTTTGTTGTTCCAACAGTCTTGGAGGGATCCATCCAATGTGGGTTGGTGTCAGAGCAATAGCGGTGGTTTTGTTTATTAACTTCACCATTCACATAAAAGTTTGCCTCATCACTGAACAAAATCTTCAGCGTGAACTGAGGGTCCTGTTCCAATTTTTGTTTTGCCCATTCTGCAAATTCTGTGCACCGATCTGGGTCATCCTCATTGAGATGCTGCAGTAGCTGGAGTTTGTAAGGGTGCCGTTTGTGAGTAGCTAATATCCGCCGAAGGGATGTTCGACTAATGCCACTCGCCAGTGACATGCGGTGAGTGCTACGCTGTGGGCTCTTGCTGACTGAAGCTAGGACAGCCACTGATGTTTCTTCATTACTGAAGGTTTTCTTGCGTCCACATTTTGGCAAATCCAACACTGAACCAGTTTCACGAAACTTAGCAAGCAGTTTACTAACTGTAGCATGGGAGATGGGTGGTCTCGTAGGGTGTCTTGCATTGAAATCTGCTGCAATGACCCGGTTACTGCGTTCACCAGATATCAACACAATTTCGATCCGCTCCTCACGTGTTAACCTCTTCGACATGCCAATGGCTGTGAACAAAGAGAAACTTGTAAATAACTCATGAAAGAATAAAGTTACGTTGAAACCAAGCACACCATTGTTTTACTTGTGACATTAACAGTACGTTTGATGTGTCACATGGCCCTCATCCTATTGAAAAAACAAAAGTTGTATCCAAGATGGCCGACTTCTAAATGGCCACCATAATCACCACCCATCATGAGGAGTTTGCCCCCTCACATATACTAATGTGCCACAAACAGGACTTTAATATCACCAACCATTCCCATGTTATTACGGTGTATCCATGTAAATGGCCCACCCTGTAGGACCTTTATTTTAAGATTTTTTTCTTGTGGATGTACTGGATAGCAACTTGGGATTAGTATCTTGCCCAAGGATATTTGGCATGCAGACTAGAGAATCCAGGAATCGAACCACCGATTAGTAGGTGACCTGCTCTGCCACCTGAGCTACACCTGCCTCTGTAGTAGTGTGAGTCATGGTTAGTAGGTCATCCACTTCCATTCCAGCTACAATTCTGCATCTCGACTGATATTGAATGGTTTCAGGTTTTATACTGACATTTATAGTTCCAACAGCTGATAGTCTACAGATTTTCCTTCAGCATCAAAAGTAGGATTTTGTCATATTATGTAATTGTCTGTAAATTTGTCCTAACTTTTCTGTGTAGTGGCCAAAGTGGTTCAGGGAAGACTGAAGCTACCAAACTTATAGTCCACTACCTCAGCTCGATGTATAAGGGCAGAAATTACAACCTCCGACAGGTAGGTCAAAGTATGTTCATCTTTCAGCTATTTTTGTCTGTTTCTTACCATTTTCTTTCTCTTCCCTAAATAGCCCATGGAGGTCTTTCCAATCCTAGAGAGTTTTGGGAATGCCAAAACAATCCTCAACAGCAACTCCAGCCGCTTTGGCAAGTACCTCCACATCCACATTCTTCAGTGAGTTTGCCCAACTTAACTCTTTGTGTATTTGCATTTTTCCATTTTTCTGGTGTTACTAGCCCTGGGGATAACTGGTTGTAGCTGTTTTATTTGTCTCTCCTCTTGGTTGGCAGAGGAATTGTTGTAGGGACCTCACTCTCCAAATATCTCCTTGAGAAGTCCAGGGTTGTTTTTCAGGTGAGAGTATTAATTAAGGTGTGTTGTTACTTTTCAAAGAGATACAATTTTGATCAGATTCAAACTGTCACAGTAGCCATGGGTCAGTGTGTCAACCACTCTGGTCTCGACTTAAATATCTTAATAATTGTTATGACTGCCCAGAGAAAGAATTCTAGTGACACAAGGGATACATTTTCTCCAGTGCCAGAGGTAAATTTCCCAAGATTCCCAGAGAAGGAATCCTAAAGATGTATGTCCCTCTCTCTTTCTGGCCAAATTGAATCTGAGCACTATATTTGCAGATATTTTGAAGCATTATATAAATTAACTTTCATGTTAAAGGGTAATGGGACAAAAAAAATGATCTCCTTAAAGAATCCTTAATCAAACCCCTTGTTCAACATGCTTAAATGTGAATTAAAGCAACCTTTGTTCTCACCCACTGCTGTTTATTCTACACTATGAAAATCTACAGTAAAGCTACAGAAGTTTAAAAGAAATGGGTCTATTTAGACACAGATACCTGAGTCTATATAGGGGCATGAGATGTACTAGACAGTATTTATTTCGAGTCTTTAGAAACTTTACATTACCACAGGGATCACCCTTCACATCTTTTCTTTTCTTGGTATTTCTCCAGCTGTGTTCCTTTTTCCTGATTTTCCTGTCACTTGGTAGAGCTACATCTATTACTATGGCTGTCTTCCTCTGCTTGTCTATTACTGTCTGGTTGGTTGGCCATCACTGGTTTATCTGTCTGTCTTGAAGTCCCACAGGAACTTACTTGGTCAGTCCCCACCCTAGGAGGCGTGTTCCTTTTTTTCTGTTTTTTGTTCTTTCTTTTTTTTTGCCTGTCCTATCCAGCAGTGTAGAAATCAGAATTACTGTCTGAAGGCCAAGAAAAATGCCCAACAGACTTACTTTCCCAAGTGACCGTTACCACTTTTGGTCCACTTAGTCATAGTTTTCATAGTTTTTCATAGTTTACATAGTTTTACATAGTTTGCATAGTTTTCATAGTTTACTAGACTTTTGTTAGGATTATTTTAAGTTATTACTATCAGAACAGAGAGGACTGGGGATGGGAAAGAGAAAGAAAAGTGAAAGAGAAATTGGGAAGAAAGTTAACAGAAGGAGAGGGAGAGAAAAATAGAGGAGAAGACGGTTTGAGAGAGTGAGAAAACGGACTAAATATCTGCTGCACCATGTGGTGAAAAAGATAAGCAAAAAACAACACAGTAACAACCACCATATGCAAAACAGTAAATATGATGTCGTCTGTGTGTATCTGCTTGTATACCTGTGTGCACACTCGTGTGTGTGAGTGCGTTTGTGTTCATAAGGTTTCTCCATGTAAATGTCTAATAGTGGGTGTGGGAAGATATAGCCCTGACCCACAGGACATGCCCCCCTAGAGCCCAAGGAGGATGACAGCAGGGGCAATCGCGCCACCCACCTGTTTGTCTGTCATCCTTTGATCTTGCCTTGGCTCTCAGTATTTAACTAACTCAGTATTTAAAATTATAATTTATCTTTCATCAGTGTTTCCTGCTTACATGGAGTGAACATGTGTTTTTTTGTTGTTGTTTTTTGTAAGCACATAGAAGTCATGACTTTAATTCTTAGTTGTTTTCTCATTTTCCATGTAGGCAAATGAGGAGAGGAATTACCATGTGTTCTATGAACTGCTGGCAGGTATGAATGGCTGGGACAAACAAGAGCTCTACCTGCAGGAAGCTGAGACGTATTACTACCTAAACCAAGTATTTCAAACAGAATACTTTGTTTTTCATGAGTTTTCCATATCTTTTCAAACATTATGTGCTAGCCTTTTTTCCTCTGTCCTCCTAAAGGGTGGTACCTGTGAGCTGAAGGAGAAGCAGGACAAACAGGACTTTCAGCTTTTGATTCAATGCTTTGACATCATAGGACTCCACGCTGAGCAGGTCTCCACTGTCTGGGCCATCCTCTCCTCTATCCTACAGCTTGGCAACATTTGCTTCAGCTCATATGAGGTATGCATTCATGGAGGAGAGAGGATGAGAGACAGATTAGAGATTAATGTCATACATCCAATCCTGTCATTTCAGAGTGATTCATTTGAGGTGGCTCAACTCTTCAGTGAGGCCGAGGCCAGGAGGGTGGGCTCTCTGTTGCAGATTTCCTCTGAGGCTCTTCAGACTGTGATCACTCACAGAGTTACCGTTAGTAGCCAAACACCAACATAAGATTTATTCTGTCTCCCATCTTCTGAATTTAACTTGTAACATCATCATTGGTTCTTATTGGTGTTTATTGGTTCTTTCTGACACTTAATATGTAGGCACAGTAGAACAAGAAAGTATTATTTTTGGAAAGATGAAGCACAATCTATTGTCAGTACCTTTGCTAGTACTAGATACCAATAGCGTATCTTTAAAGGAAGCAAGATCAAATTATTTAGCACTTGACTGGCTATTAGAAAACTGAAGAAAGGTAATTACTCACTTAAAATAAAGTGGACAGTGAAGATACTGGCATACCCAAGTGCAAGTGCCTGTGTGCATGTGCGTTACTTAACCTGGATCTACTATGGGAAGAAGGTAAGCAGACGGAAGCAGTGTAATGCTTTGGGCAATGAGAAACCTTAGGTCCTGTCATCCAAGTGGATGTTACTTTAACGTATACCACCTACCCAAACAGGCCATCTCATGCTCATGGAAAGAGCATTCCACAGCACACCTTCAGAAGTTTCAGGGTTGCAACTTCTGAAGGTGTGCTATCCTGAAGGTTTCAGGATAGCCTCTCTACTTTAGATTAAGCTTAAAGCTTTCCTTTTAGACAAAGCTTATAGTAAGGGCTGGATCAAGTGAACCTTCCTTAGTTATGCTGCAAGTGGCCTAAGATTCTGCAAGCTTCCCATGATGCATTGAGCATTTCTTCATTCACATCTTTTCACTCTGTGATCAAATAGCACCTTGTATTCAATCATTAATTATTAGTAATATCTAGCTCTCTTACACAGTGTGACTTTTGTTCTGTCCTGATGGGTCAGGACTGGACAGGACTGGTCAGCCAGTGTCTCAGGAAACATGACATCAGTAGGTGGAACACAAGCAGCATCAAAATTCCTGGACTGACCAGCATTGTCCATGTCCACCTGGCTGGAAGGCAAGATGGGCCCACATATGCCAGTCCTGTACTCCACAGCTATAGCTATATTAAGGACTTTTTCGTCAAGTCCCATTGGGCTGGACAAAAAAGATGCACTGATCTCCCACTGGGAGGCAGTTTTAAGCCAGGGAAGAAGAATCACTAGCATGAACAGGTTCTGATGCACCACTTTCTTCTGGCCAGTACTTTCTTTTCTCCCAACCCTCGAAGAGGTTTACCTGTTTCATTTACACAGTCAGAAGATTATAACTAAATATTATAACATATAACATTCTAAAATTGAAATATTAGTACAACAGAACCACGGTGGATCCGTCCACATTTGCATGCTTTTTAGCATCTTTATTCACAGCTGTTGCAATTTAGACATCAAAGCTTACAGGCAGCTTAGGATCCTCGCACCCTCGTCCCCCACCTCCGGCTGGTGAGGTCCCTCGCATACCTCATCCCCCACCTCCGGCTAGTGAGGTCCCTCATGCACCCCAACCTCCGGCGCCGGCTGAGCAGCTCCCTCGCATGCCCCGACCTACCTGCCTTCCTCCAGGTAGTGGGAGTGGGTGCATCCACCTGCCGGGCACCAGCCGGTCTCACCCATTGAGTGGGTACAGGTGCGGAGGTAGGCTGTGCCCTAGCTGGGCTCACCCTGCAGACCGGCACAGGCGCCAGAGCAGTCCGGGCCTCATCCACTCCCCCACAGTCGAGTGACACCAGTTGCCGTGGCAGTGGTGTCGGCGAGGACCAGATCCGAGTTGCCAGACTCTCGATCACCTGCATCCAGCGCTCAATCCGGTGCTGGAGTTCTTCCCGCTGCCTGCTTCCTCTGCATAGCTGCTAGCTCACCACCCTCAGTGGGGTGGCTAAAGCTCAGGTGGTAGACCTACTAACCGGAAAGGTTGGTGGTTTGATCCTAGTCTGCTCCAGTCTGCATGCCAAATATCCTTGGGCAAGATACTAACCCCAGGTTGCTCTCCAATGCATCCATTGGAGTGTGAATGTGTGTATGAATGTTAGTTAGACAGCGCTAAAAACAAAGAAAAGTGCTTGTGTGAATGGGTGTGATTGGGTGAATGAATGAGTTGTGTAAAGCGCTTTGAGTGCTCAGGTAGAGTAGAAAAGCGCTATATAAGAACCAGTCCATTTAGGCCAGCTCCTTCCCTAGCTGGCCCAATCCTGGGTCTGCCGTGCCCCAATCATGGGTTTCAGCACCACTGAAAAGAACACACGGCAGACCCATCCATACATTCATTTTATTCACGACTGCTTACACACCGGCTGAAGCTTTTCAGCTCGCAGTTCACCCTTTTGACAAAAACAACCACAACAGTTAGAGTTCATAGACTTTAAGACGGCGAGGTGTGATTGTGGATGCCATGTAGGTGCATCTGCCTCCCCTGCAGTGTCACTGCAGACCATTCCCCGAATGAGGCCAGTGAGCCATCCGGTCAAGCTGAATCAGCAATCACGGCCATGAGTCGGAGCTTACAGGCAGCTCGACGGGGGTCTGGCACAGCAGGCGCTGAGGCTCACTCTGAGCTCCAGCGGATTGAGGTAGGTCCAGACGAAGCAGAAATGGATATAATGCCTAATTATACCAATATACATACAAAAGTCCTTTACAACATGAAATGACAGCTCCCCCACAAAGACTTTCCAGGAAAAAAGGGAATCAAGTGACTCAGTTTATTGTCTGCTGTCTGTTGCCAGGGATAATAATATCCAGGTTTTACTTAAGCAATAGCATCTCAATTAATGAAGGCCATATTCAAAATGTGGTAGGTAGGCAGCGACACAATTAATAGCAGAAATACAGCTACCTGGGTAACCTCTGTTCTTGGAAAACACCCTGAGAAATTAAACCACAAGTCACAGGTTGTATATGTAGCACTAGCTTGTTTTTATTGATTAGTTTTTTGTCCACAGGAGACCACGTATGACAGGATCTACTGCCCCCTGTCTGTGGAAAGTGCCATAGAATCAAGGTACGAAAAAGAAGCTATTTCTTCATGATTGATCACATTCTTCAGTAATAAAGAATAAAATCATCCATCCATTTTCTTCCTCCAAGACTTCCCTTTCTCCTCCAGCCCACCTGGGGAACATCAAGGTGTTTTCAGGCCATCCAATAGATATAATCTCTCCAGCATCTACTGTGTCTAACTACTAGTGTTCTCCCAGAAGGGCATGCCTGGTTGGAACACCTTACCCAGGAGACAACTGTCTCCTTTAGATATAGAGGAGCAGCATAATTTATTAATTTAGTAATCCAAAAATAAAAGATAAAAGAGTCCAGTGTCCCATTTGAGTACAAAGTAAAAAAAAACCCACACAGTCCAAGGCCAAACTCAGTTGACCTCCAGACGTCGATCATTTTAGCAGGGGTAGCAGTTGTCCTCTGAGACCCACCAACCTGTAAGAGGACGGCCAGTAATCACTCCAGCCTCCGTAACTTAACTACCTTTAGGCTGCAGCATATAATAGGCCCTGGCCTGCACAGAGAGACAAAGTAACACCAGTTTCACTATACAATTCGCAGTGCAACAAACCATCCATCCCAAACATATCAGGTCATCCTAGATTTCATCACATCACATACTTGCACAGAGAGACAAAGTAACACGACAGTGTTTTGTAGTGTGGGCCATAAGTGGGCCAAGCTTCCAGTTTGGATTCAGGAGACAGACACTATCTCTACTTTCAAGATTAGGCTTCAAACTTTCCTTTTTGCTAAAGCATATAGTTAGGGCTGGACCAGGTGACCCTGAATCCTCCCTTAGTTATGCTGCAATAGACGTAGGCTGCCGGGGATTCCCATGATGCATTGAGTTTTTCCTTTCCAGTCACCTTTCTCACTCACTATGTATTAACAGACCTCTCTGCATTGAATCATATCTGTTATTAACCTCTGTCTCTCTTCCACAGCATGTCTTTATCCTGTCTTCCTTCTCTCACCCCAACCGGTCGCAGCAGATGGCCCCGCCCCTCCCTGAGCCTGGTTCTGCTGGAGGTTTCTTCCTGTTAAAAGGGAGTTTTTCCTTCCCACTGTCGCCAAAGTGCTTGCTCATAGGGGGTCATATGATTGTTGGGTTTTTCTCTGTATCTATGAAGCGCCTTGAGGCGACTTTTGTTGTGATTTGGCGCTATAGAAATAAAATTGAATTGAATGGAATTGAATTGAAGAAGACTAGCATATCAGTGCAATCAGTTACACCTGCCTCCAATTAGTCCAACTCCATTACAGCCATTGGCTCACCGCAATTGTGACACACACAACCACTCCCAAACCAGTGCAACGTCACACAATAACATGGAGATGAATTAATACAGGGAACACTAGTCCACCATGTTACACCTTTCTGTCACTTGTATCAACAATCTGATTTTTTTCTTCTTTAACTAGCAATAATACTTAGAGAACTAAGAATATTAGTGTTAACAAAAAGATCAAGCTGAGATCACCAAATTAATGCATTTCTCAACAACGATGCTGCATCTGATGGCCGATGACTGCATAACATTAGGACACGACAATTTACTAGCATTGGGTATCAATTAAAATGTAAAACAATTGGATTAAATGACTAGTACGTCTGGTAACGACTAAGGACAATGGTCATGATAGGTGAACATCCCATGACCTACATGGCTCTGTGTAAAAAAGTGATTGCTTCCTAAACATAATAACTGGTTGGGCATCCTTTAGCAGCAACAACTGCAATCAAGTTTTTACGATAACTGTTAATGAGTCTTGAACAGCACTGTGGAGGAATTTTGGCAGACTCGTCATTGCAGAATTGTTGTAATTCAGCAACATTGGAGGGTTTTCAAACATTACCACCTATTTAAGGTCATGCCACAGAATCTTAATTGGATTCAGGTCAGGACTTTGACTAGTCTTCTTTTTTTTTCAAAAGCCATTCAAAGGTGGACTTGCTGGTGTGTTTTAGATTCTTGTCCAGCTGCAGAACCCAAGTACACTTCAACTTGAGGTCATGAACAGATGTCCGGACATGCTCCTTCGGAGTGCTTTGGTAGACAGCAGAACTCATCGTTCCATTTACCACAGCAAGTCTTCCAATTTCTGAGCAGGATTACTTTTTATATTTTTCAATTTTATTTATTTATTTTCCTAAGCATTCCATCTTAGTTTCAATCACCTAGGTAAAGCAAAGTGACGCATTGAGTCTATTTAGTATTTATGCAAGGGTGTTTATACACCACTAATTTAAGTTTCTGTTTATTGGATAATTTGGTCTTTCAATGTGGGCAAGATGTGGGTCTAGCTTCAAAAATTACAATATCTTTCCTATAATTTCACTCAAAAGTAGTTTTTCTTTTAATCCATGGTTGAAAGCCGCTTCTTTCAATTCTATAGCCTTGAATTTTTTTGTCAGTCTATCTGAGAGCAGTAAAGTGACTTTTATCTCTGGTTTCCTTTTTTTTCTCCTCTCTAGAGATGCCATTGCTAAAGCCTTGTATTCTGTTCTTTTTGACTGGTTGGTGGAGCAGATTAATGAGTGGCTGAGTCCCACAGAAATGGACAGCACCGTGGGCATAGTTGACATTTATGGATTTGAGGTAACTGTCCAGTTTGGACTTTGGTCTGGAAACGTCCAAGTAATTAAGCATATTCTTGTGTAGATAAATTCACAATGGTCCTGTGATCTTATGCAGAACCTGGGAGTGAACAGCTTTGAGCAGCTGTGTATCAACTTTGCCAATGAGCATCTGCAGCATTTTGTCAACAAGGCAGTAATCACTCAGGAACAGGTCAGTGTGTTGTATACTGCCCATGAATTATCAACCATCAGAGTCACCCATTACAAGCGGGTTTTACGTATTCTGAGTAAGTTATTTAGAAATATCATAATAATATGCTATAACTTGATTAAATTATTGAATTACTACAAAAGAAAAAAGGAAAAAGAAAATCCCCAATCCCTGGTAGATATTTCACAAGACTTGCTGAATGCTTCAACTTAATGTAACATTTAAATTCAGTTGACCTTTTGGGAGAAAAAAAAGATTTGCCTTTAAGATTTAAGAGCTTTACCTACAACATCATAGATGGGTTGTACGATTTGCTCTTTGTCTAGCCTCTCACCTGGGACCAATTTGCCAGAGTGAGGAGTGTCCAATAGGGTTTGCTGGAAGAGTATGGGATGTCTGGCCCATTGTTACAGGCTATTTGGACCCTGTACATCTGCAGAAAGAGAATAGTCTGTAATCAGTGTTGGGGAGTAAGGGAATACATGTACCGCCGTTACGTATTTAAAATACAAAATATGAGTAACTGTATTCCGTTACAGTTACCGTTTAAAAAGGTGGTATTTAGAATACAGTTACTTTGTTGAAATAAATGGATTACACGGCGGTACTTCCCTGTTTCATATTGTGGCGGGTCAGGACTGTTTGGGTTTTGTTTGACAGCTACGTTCTGTTGTTCCAGGTGGCAGCGGTACGGTTGCCATGGTTACATGGTGCCGCTCTCTCTCTGCGTGTTTCCTGGGTGAGAGAGCGCCCGTTGTTGTTGTGCTAAGCTAATAGGCAGAATGCTACAGGTATAGCTCTAAAGAATGTAGCATCATAGGCAGTGTAGTCCGTGCTGCAGGGAGAATGGACTGCCATACCCGTTATGTGTCTGTGAGCGAGGGAGGGAGAAAAAGGAAAAGTACAGCTGTCATCAAGCAAAAACGGGAGCTGGAAGCATGTAAATATAATAATAACCACTGCAGCCAAGAAGAGAGCCTGACGAGCCCAGTTGTAAGTAAGCTATTAAGACTCGACTGTACACCGTGTTCGTGTTTTCCTCCGAAACAATAAGTTCCGTTGGAGCAGCCTTTCAACGCCTCTCTCTGTCTCTGCTAGCAAAGTTGACCCAGACAACAAAGTAAAGCTAGTTTTCGGCTATGAGTCGACACAGAACCCACCGTATTAGCCAGAGGTCCCTTTACTACGGTTCGGAGCCGCGGACCTTCAGTAACAGTAATAAATCACAGCAATAGTACATTCATGTAGTTGTAAACAGCATGATAATATATTAAGTAATCCAAAGTATTCCGTTACGTTACTCCCATTGAGTAACGTAACGGAATACATTACAGAATACATTTTGGGGCATGTATTCTGTATTCTGTAATGGAATACATTTTAAAAGTAACCTTCCCAACACTGTCTGTAATGCTGGCATTAAATAGGATTTTTTTGGTGAGTGTTGGGCTCTGCCAGGACTGCCCTTTGTCACTGATTACATTCATAATTTTTATTGACAAAATATTTAGGCATAGCCAAGTGGCGGAGGCTCTTCATGTTGTTGGCCCAAAGAATTTCAGAAGATAATGTGGTACTGTTGGCTTGTTCAGGTGGTGACCCCCAGCTCTCACTGACAAGGTTTGCAGCCAAAGTGTAGAGGAGGGGGAATGAGCACCTTCAAGTTCAAGAACATGGTTCTTAGCTAGAAAAGGGTTGAATGCGAACTTCAACTCTTGGAAGAGGTTGTTGCCTCAAGTGCATGGGTTTATCTCGGGGTCTTATTCACCAGTGAGAGTGGAGCAAGGGATTGGCAGCCATCCATGTAGCAGAAATTAGTTCCTGATGTTTTTTAAAAATAAAATCAGGATTTGTAACTTTTTATGTGTGAGCATCTTTTATAAATGTTTTCATGCCATTTAATTGACGTCAGTTTGTATCACTGTGTCTGTGTCCTGCAGGAGGAGTACAGTGCAGAACACATCCATTGGCATCATGTACCACTTAAGCACTTCCACTCCTGTCTGGAGCTAATCTCCTCCAAGCCACATGGCATCCTCCGCATACTGGACGACCAGACCTGCCTCCCGCAGGTACGCACACACACACACACACACACACACACACACACACACACACACACACACACACACACAGATTGTATACAAGTTATATAAGCTGTAAGGTGCAATATAAAGAATCAGGTCCAAGGAGCAAGTGGTCAGTTTAATATAAGGTGCAATGTAATCAGTGGTAGTGCACACTGAGTAAGAGGTAAAGACTAGAGGTTGCATTATACTATAATAAGTAGGGTTTATAAATAGAGGTGGGAATTTTATTTATAAATACAGTGAAAATATCCAAAAAGGTTAACAGCTCAGTTAACCTTCAATCAGGGTGGAGGTTAGGCATGTTTGACAGCCTGTGGGTAAAAACGTTTATTGCGTCTGTTTGTTGACCTGATCGACCTGTAGCAATTTACCAGAGGGAAGGAGGGAAAAAAGTGAGTGTCCAGGGTGCAAGGGCTCCTTGATGATGATACCGGCTTTCCGCTGAAGTCTGCCAGTATAAAAGTCTCTGAGGAAGGTTAGTGCAGTGCCTATTGCCCACTCTGCCGCCCTCAGCAACCGCTGCAGTTTTTTCTTCTCCTCCATGGTAGAGCAGTTAAACCAGAGTGTACAGCAGTACTTAGTACACTCTCAGTAATTAGCTGTTTTTGAGGTAAATGGGCCTGACGCAACTTCCTGAGAAAGTACAGCCTTTGTTGTGTTTTTTCTACCTGGTGAGAAATGTTTGTGGACCAGGTGAGGTTGGCCGAGATATGGACCACGAGGAACTTGAAGCGTTCTACCCTTTCTACCTCTTCCTCATCGATATAGAGGGTAGAGTGCTCCAATCGCTTTGTTCTCCTCAAGTCAATTATCATCTCCTTGGTCTTGGCTGTGTTCAGATACAGGTTATTGTTGTTGCTCAGATGCTGAACCGCCTCTCTGTAGACTGAATCACTGTTCAGTCTACTATCGATATCGATAGTAGTGTCATCAGCAAATGTTATAATGGTGCTACTGGTGTGAATTGGAGAACAGTCATGGGTAAAAAATGAATATAAGAGTGGACTGAAGACACACCCCTGTGGGATGCCTACGTTCAGATTGAGGGTGGAGGTGGTGTGCTCTCCCATCCTGACGTCCTGGGGTCTGTCACTCAGGAAGTCCAGTATCCAGTTTGCAGGGTTGAACTGTGTTGAAGGAGGATCTGAAGTCCACAAACAGCATCCTCATATAACTGTTACTACTGTCCAGATGTGTGAGGGTTGTGTGAAGAACTGTTATGTCAACCTCTGTTGACCTGTTTGCCCTGTATGCAAACTGGTATGAATTGAGGTCTGCAGGAATGACAGCCCTAATGTGTGACATGATAAGTTTCTCAAAACATTTGGCGATTATTGGTGTTAAAGCAATTGGACAGTAGTCATTCAAGCAGCTCACCGTGTTCTTCTTGGGCACTGGAACGATGGTGGCTGACTTAAAGCAGGATGGTACTACAGACTGTAGCAGTGAGAGGTTGAAGATGGTGGTGAAAACCTCTGCTAGTTGGTCTGCACATGCCTTAAGCACTCTTCCTGCTACACTGTCTGGACAAGCTGCTTTCCTCGCATTGACTCTGCGCAGTGTGGTTCTGACCTGATGCTGTTTCAGCTGGATGAGGATATTTACCCTCCTGCTACTGGTATCACTGTTTAGTTTGCTCAAAGCGAGCAAAGAACTAGTTTAGGGTGTCGGGTAAGGTGATATCCGGAGAGTTTGTTTGTGTGCGATTATCTGTGTAGCCAGTAAGTGTCTTGATCCCCTGCCACTGGTTTCTGGAGTTGTTTTGTTGAAATTATGCTGACCTCACTAAAGTTTGTTGCAGGCAACGTAATTTCAGCTATACAGCTAGCTTAACATTCTTTATTCCCAGCACTTCATCCTCCAAGAAACAGGCCGCTTGTTGTGTTTGGCAGGATTTAATGATGAAAATAAACTGTCTCTCTCTTTTATAAAACTGTACAAAAAAAAGGAATACAAAATACACAATGAAGACATGTTCCATTACACTGGAGAATAACATTGCTCTAGTGAAAGATACATGACCACAAATGAAGCATCTGCTGAAAAAATACCTGCCTCCATATGATTTAACCCAAAATAGTTACTAATACACATTAAATGTATAGGAACGTACGGATGAAGCCAATATTGTGGACTTAAACACCAGGATTGCAGAGATTTCCATCAGATTACAAATTTTTTCACTGCAGCAGCAGAAGAGCACACTACTTCCTGTAGACCACTTCCTCTACAAAAAAGTTACCACTAGGTGGTAGTAACACTTCTAAACAACTATAATATGTCCGTTCCATGACAGAAATGTTCCTCGATATGCTGTTTGCATTTGCGCTTGGCTTTTTTCAGCCCTTTAGCAGAGATTGGCGTGCCTCTTTGTAGGCTTGTTGATCTCCTGATTTGAAGGCATTGTCACATGCTCTTAATAGAGATCACACCTCGCTGTTGAGACATGGCTTCTGGTTTGGGAACACTTTAACAGTCTTTGTTGTTGTTACACTCTCAGTACAAAAGTTGTATGAGAGTATGGCAGATGTGTGGCCCTCCAAGTCTGATCCTTCAGCAAATATACCCAAAACCATGTTGTCAAAACAGTCCTGTAGGGCTGTGGTGGCTTCCACGGTCCACACTTGTACTGTTTTTACAAATGGTCTGTGTCTGAATTAGAGGTTTACAGTGAGGAACGTAAGTATTTGAACACCCTGCGATTTTGCAAGTTCTCCCACTTAGAAATCATGGAGGGGTGTGAAATTCACATTGTAGGTGCATTCCCATTGTGAGAGACAGCATTAAAAAAAAAAATTCAAGAATTCATTGTTTGATTTTTAAAGAATTTATTTGTATTGCACTGCTGCACATAAGTACCTGGCAATCAGCAAGAATTCTGGCTCTCAAATACCTGTTAATATGTCTTTCAAAAGTCCACTCCTACTCCACTTATTAATCTAAATTAGTAGCCACTGTCTGAGCTCTTTAAAGACACCTGTCCACCCAACAGTCAGTCAGACTCCAACTACTACGATGGGCAAGACCAAAGAGCTGTCAAAAGACATCAGAGACAAAATTGTGGACCTCCATAAGGCTGCAAAGGGCTACGTGGCAATTGCCAAGCAGCTTGGTGAAAATATATCAACTGTTGGTGCAATTGTTAGAAAATGGAAGAGGCTAAAGACGACTGTCAGTCTCCCTCGGACTGGGGCTCCATGGAAGATCTCACCTTTTGGGGTATCACTGATGATAAGAAAGGTGAGCCCAGAACTGCACTGGAGGAGCTGGTCAATGACATGAATAGAGCTGGGACCACGGTGTCAAAGGTCAGTGTCGGTAGAACACTACGCTGTCTTGGGGGTGTCCAAATTCATGGGCTGCATCGTCCTGAGGCTGCATTTGTAGGCCGATAACATCACAGCGACGCGACAAAGGCTGTCCAAATTCGTAGGCTCCTCCGAATGCAGCCGACAAATGTATCCTCCTTTTCCCTGAATTTGAAGGATGGGTCGGGTGTGTCCTTCGTGGTCCACATATCCCAGAATTCATAGCGCGGCCCAGCCAATTCCAGTCTTCAACAATGGCGGCTGCTACTAAGTTTTTAATATTACTCTTATTATTCTTTCTGGGTCACAAAATAAAGTTTTAACATATTTTCAGGTGAGAATGTAGCTGTGTAAACATCAAATATCTGCTCGGTTCACCAAGATATCACACATTTGTAAAAGTGTTCCGACATTTTCGGAGACGTCTGCTACCCTCCAGCTCGATAGCTAACCGGGAGCTTGAGGGTCACTGGAGCCGCCGAGAACGGCAAACTCCCGGCACATCATTTTCAGCTCTTTGCGGTCTTTCGCTACTCAGGTTAAACGTAATATATAAGTCACTTAGATAACCTAAAAATGTTATTGTTTGGCTTTTTTCAGTGTTTTATTTGTTCAGAAATCGGTTTGGCTGACATTAAAGTTATTAGATTAGATTAGATGAAATAAAACTTTATTAATCCCCCGGGTGGTTTTCACACAGCTGAATAAACGTCAAACAGAAAACTGATTAAACAGAAGTGTGAGACGGTCGAGAATTTACGCCAGTGCCCTGTTATATTTTAGATAGCAAGGAGCAGATGGCCGAGTTTATTAAACTCCACCGAGACAGCGGTGACGCAAATCTGAAGGCTAGACCGTCCAATTTCACAGCCGTTTACTTCCGGCCTACCCGACCTTCTGAGGACCCAGCCCACATAGCCCGCGAAGGCCGGGTCCTCAGGAGGATGCAGCCCATGAATTTGGACACGACTATGGTCTCAAGTCATGCTTTGCATTGAAGGTTCCCCTCTCAAGTCATCACATGTCCAGGGCCCTTCTGGGAGAAAGTCATGTGGTCAGATGAGACCAAAATAGAACTTTTTGGTCTCAACTTCACTCGCTGTGTTTGGAGGAAAAAGAAGGATGACATCATCCTTTGGGGGTGCTTTTCTGTGAAGGGGACAGGGTGACTGCACTGTATTAAGGAGAGGATGAATGGGGCCATGTATTGTGAGATTTTGAGCAACAACCTCCTTCTGTCTGTCAGAGCATTGAAGATGGGTCGTGGCTGGGTCTTCCAACTGACAATGACCCAAAGCACACAGCCAGGTTAACCAAGGAGTGGTTATCCTGTAAGAAGGATATCAAGGTTCTGGAGTGGCCTAGCCAGTCTCCAGGCCTAAATCCAATGAAAAATCTTTGGAGGGAGCTGAAACTCTGTGTCGCTCAGCAGAGGCGGAGCCAGAGATTTTATACACCCGGGGCCTAGCCCTAAAGGATAGTATGCATGTGGGATGGGGGGAGGGTTGAAAGGACTGAAAGATTTATTAGGCTGTGTTCTGAGTTTTGTTCAAAAAAGAATAACTTAATATAGGAAAAAATATATATCACATATGCAGGACACCTTAAACTAGTTTTTTAATTAAGCAGCGAGGCAGAACAAACCCCAATTCAGCCAGATCCAGAACTGATCCGGTATTAAACAGGACTACAACAGTTCAAAATCACGACTACTTAGGACTTAACCAAAACAGAACCAGAATCAAAGCACTAAAAAATCATCATAGACCTGCACTACACTTATTTTTTAATTCTACCTAAGTCCACTATTTAGATTCAGAAAGGTTTACATAACTATTTAGCCTTGTTGTGCAAACAAGCCTGCATAACTTAATAAATAGAGAATTTGAAAAATAACAAACCTAAAAAGATACACTAGGTACCAGATGCATGTTCTGATGAGTTTTGTCAAACAACCATTTGACTAACATGTCTGTCTCACCTGCTCTTGTTCCATCTCTGTTCTGTCCTCACTCTCCTCTCCATCTCCCTCTCTGTTCCTCTCTCTCCCTCTCTGTGCTGACAATCAAGCCAAACACCAACATCATCAAATATACAGTTGAAACCAGATTTTTATAAACTCTTCAGATAAAAACACAAACACTTTTTTAATTGTAAAACATCAAATCAGACTGTTTTTTATTGATAAAATATAAATATAAAAACCATATTTGTTAAATTTAAGAGTAAAGAGAGAAATTGTCTGTATTTCTTAATTGCAAATGAACCCAAATTGTATTCAAAATTCAGCCACACTTATGGAGGGCCACAATTCTTTTCCTGGTGTTTTGGTTGATATCACTTGATTTTCCCATGTCAAAGAAACAGACTCTGTGTTTTGCCTTTTATGCATCCACAGGTGTGCCACCAATTTACTCACATGGACTCTACTAACCTATCAGAAGCTTCTTCAGCTCAGAATGGAATCGTCTGGAGTTTTCTTATTAATTAAAGACACAATAAACTTAGTGTATATATACTGGGGTGATAAAAAAGAGACAGCTCTCTCTCTTTATTCTGACATTTAACTAATTTAAAAGATATTTCAATATTTATTCATCTAAAACAAAACAAGTTTCCTCTAAATTGATGTTTAACAGTTTTTTCCCTAAAGTGTGTGTAAATATCTGGTTTCAACTGTGAATATACTGCTGTGCATTGAAATTCCTCGTTTTGCATAGAAATATATTGAACAACATACAAAGCATAATATATAAAATAACATTTACCTGAGGTTTTTCTTTGAAAGAAGCCCCTTATCTCCATTGTTGTGTTCATCAGTACATAACTGAAACTGATTTAGAGAGTTTGTTTAGCCGTGGAGGGTAACAACTGAAAATATGAAATAAACACACATGTCAGCTAAGACTCTCTAAAAAAACAGCTTTGTTGTTCGGCTTTTCATTTCGCCATTTGTTGATTCACTCGAAGTTCAAGTAACGTAATATGGGTCAAGTGATCAGTTTGATATTAATCTTTTGTGATACACCGTCATATTTACATTATTTGTACAGTACGAATGATTTGCTTTGGTACCTGCTCAAACTTAAGCTCTCCTCTGTTTGCATGTCTGCACTTCTCCTACAGCAAACTCGCAGGCAGCAGCTTCTCCCCCCTCGCTAACATGTGCTGTGCTCAGTCGCCAAATGCCTGAGCTCGGATCATACCAAAATTAGGGGGAATTTACGACGGTGCGCTACGTGCTTCAAATATTGTGTGTAGTTTTTGTTTTATACAGTTGTCAGTCAGGCATCTAACTAACAAATTACACTCCAAAAGACCCAAAAGATTCTGAAAAACAACCCGGGCTTAAGCCCAGTAAGCCACCCCCGGTCCGCTGATGTCGTTCAGCGAGCGCCCCGAAACCTGACAGATCTAGAGAAGATCTGTGTGGAGGAGTGGGCCAAAATCCCTGTTGCAGTTTGTGCAAACCTGGTCAGCAATGACAGGAAACGTTTGACCTCTGTAATTGCAAACAAAGGCTTCTGTACCAAATATTAACACTGATTTTCTCAGGTGTTCAAATGCTTATGTGCAACAGTGTAATACAAAAAAAATCTTTAAAAATCATACAATGTGATTTCCTGAATTGTTTTTTAAATGCTGTCTGTAACAGTAAGAACGCACCTACAATGTGAATTTAAGACCCCCCCCCCACATAATTTCCAAGTGGGAGAACTTCGCAGAGTGTTCAAATACTAATGATTATTGTTCAAATACTTTACAAAGGGAAAAAGGTGTTCATCTTCACAGATTTCACTCTAGCAGTGTCTAAGCGGAGGGCTGCCTTCACCAAAGTGAAAAAGAAGTTTTAACAACAATTTGGCCTCAGATATCCATCCACTTTACACATCACCTTGCCAAGCAGTCAGAGGCATAGATTTGAGGATCCAAATGAGGCTTTGATTGAGATGATTAAGAAGAACACGGAACCAGAGGGGACCTGAATATTTGGGAGAAACCTGCCTTGGCAGGCTGGCTGACGGCCTGACCTCCCATGTGAGGCAACAGTTGTCTTAATATCTGGTCCAGTACTAACTTTATTTAGATTCTGTTTATGACTTTTTAGACATTTATATGTACTGGTCCCTGTTGTTACTCTGTTCAGGAGCAACTCTTTTTTTTCTTTCTTTTCTTTTTCTTTTATAAAGGGGGGGTGAGCAGTGTTTGGACTCAATTGTTTTGTGGACCGGGGAGAACTTAGTTACCTAGTTTCCAGTATCTGAGGCAGCATTTATCTGTGAACGCTATTGTTTTTTGACCTTCCTCTGGTTCACTCCCACATTTCTGCACACAACCTTCAATGAAGTCTACACAAACAACTCTCAAATTATGTGAATCTATAACTTTTCGACTTATTGTATTGTGAATGCTCAGTAGTACAATTAACTACTGAAGTGATCTAAAATTAAATACAGTCCCCATACCACTTGCCAGCACAGGTTTTGTAAATTTTTTCCAAATGTTTCTAGTCCTCACAGAACCAGCTGCAAAAGAAGACCACAAATATGTTTCATGCTTGATAAAAATATGTAATATATGAAATGAGACTTATGTGTGCTGTTTTTTTCTGCGGTGGATGGAGCAGCTCCAAAGTTTGCTTTTCTTCATGCTGGAGTTTGTTGATCAGATGCTTTGATCAACAAAGCATTTCTGTCAGAATCTGCAGTTTATACAGTACAAATAAAATGTTCACGTTTCTCCAACGTTGTCTTCCCAACAGTTTCACTAACATCTACACTGGATGGCCAGGAAGCGTTTGCGATGTCTTATCGGGCGCTTCTCCAGAGCTGATAATTGGCGTCTGTCTTGTGTCAGTGACGTAAAAGACGGATTTAATGCAACATGACCGTTCAAACAGCAGTCGCTTTCTAAAACATCAGATATGTATCGGATTCAGTACCATATACAAAAGTGACCTAGATCGGATTTGAAAATATCGGATTTGTGCCGTTCACGCTGTCACACCATGATCGGATATGGGTCGCATAGGGTCAAAAAAGTTGGATTTGATGCGCTTTTGTGGTACATATGCTTTCTTCAGCAAGGGGACTTCAGGATTTCACTTCACTTCACGGCGTAGTGTGGTACCAACTGTGTTCTTGGTGACTATGGTCCCAGCTGCTTTGAGATCATTAACAAGTTCTTCCCGATTAGTTCTGGGTTGGTTCCACACAGTTCTCATTACCATTGAAACTCCACAAGGTAAGAAGAGTTCCAAACTGAGGGTGGTTGGTAGTTATTTTATGACTCTTCCATTTACGACTAATCGCACCAGTTGTTGTCACGGTCTCACCCAGCTGCTTGGCAGTGGTTTTGTACCATATAGGACTTCTATACATAGACTACACAAACTACCATCACCACTGTGCAAGATTTAATTTATGTCCCATAACCCACACTGTAAATATAAAACACAATTTTTTTCTGATATTTATATATTTGATATTTTTTAATACTGAGTTACTGTTCATATGTATATAGTCCAGAACTGTGCACCTCATCCCCCCTTTTCCCCCCACATGTCTGCCTTTCATCTCCCTGACACACATGATACTGAAACCATGTTACAATCCGGTAAAGAGTCCCACTGTAAACACTGCCAGGTAGGAACCAAAATTACCTCCTACGCATCCCATAATGAATACCTAAAGGTAAATATTAATGAATTAGTTAAATATATAATATCAAGTATGCAAAATCATGAAATAATAGTGCAAAACCTTCCTTTGCTTAAAGTAGAAATTTCCTCATTTTAACTTGCAAACAAAATAGTGCACATGAAACCTCAAGATAGGCCGTATAACGTAGAACAAATGATTCAGAAAATGTTCAAAAATCATTTCTAGTGAAACAGCAGTAATGTATATGTGAACAGTTAACAAAAGGTGTCATGAACCAAACATTTTAAAAGAGAAAGACATAAGGGTCTGGCCATATGCAACAAAAGTCCATTATGTGACAAAGACTCTGTATTTAAGTGGTTCCCTCTCACATCTAGTGCGGTACGTAAGTCTGGTGGACACATTGCAATTCATGGTGAAAGAGGAGGAAGGAGCATGTTACTCTTAAAAACATCCCACTGTAAATAAAGCGAGGTATGAAATAAAATTACTTCTCACAGCGTGGCATAGTAAACAACTTAAATATAACACATAAAATTCTGAGAAAAATAATAATGAAGCATTTAATTATATAATAAACTCAATTAGGCAAAAATTATATAATAATATTGCAAACTGTAATGTGGAACATAAATTAATATTCTAATCTATTCAAATTAAATGTGACAACAACAAAAACGAGTTACAAGTGCAATAGGCTACAAGGCTACAAGATACATGACATATAGCACATACAGTGCAATCTTCATAACTGTTTTGTCCGGTTCTAGCTTGCACAGTGTGTGCAAGCAAGAGGTGCACGCTAATACAATCAACACTGCTGTAAAGGGGCCTCTGCAGAGATTCCACAGACCTCCTTTAACAGAATTGCCTGGAATAACCAGTGAATTGTGGGATAGCTTTTTGCAACCAGAGCAGTTGCCCTGGTGACTGTTAAAAATAATCCAGGTAAAAAGGCATTCACATTAGCTTCATGTTTCAAGGTGCTCCTATCTTTTGTACACAATCTCTAGTGCTTTTTCCTTTTTCTCTACATCTGTGTGTGTTTTTTTTAAACTTTGAAGTAAAGCTTAATTGTTCTTCTGGGATGGTTGTGGGGGTATGTCACTGACAGGCCACTGACCACACATTCCTCCAGAAGTGCCACTACCATCATGGAAACAGCCTCTACTATGCCAAGCCCAGGAACCCTTTGCCAGTCTTCACTATTTACCACTATGCTGGACCTGTCACTTATCAGGTATTGACCACCCTGTTGTATACAGTGTGCGTATTAATGTTTAATTTAAAAAAAATAATATAACCATCTTTTTCCAGGTTCATCATTTCCTGAATAAGAACCACGACCAGTTTAGGACAGAAGTGGTGGAGCTATTTGCCAGGAGTCGCAGTAAGGTAAACCACGTGACATTGGAGTCAAACAGGGTGTATATACTACCCATTCATAAAAGTATGGCTACTCTCTACTTGTAGGGAAATCACACAGCAGCTAAGAGTAAGTTGAATATAAATGAAAATGTTTGGTGTTTTCGCGTTTGTTGGTTTGTTTTTATTTTGTCTTACTTCGCGAGTTGGTTATTAGATGCTGCTCCTGCCGGTCAGAAAATCCCCCGCCGCCCCGCCCTCTCCTCTCTGCGCCGGAAGCAGCAGGCGCACCTCGCAAACGAAGGGCGCCCTTACTCCCAGCAAATGGGCGATAGAAAACCGATCGGTGCTTATGCCATTCCCAATATGCACTGGCTGACGTCGGGGCAGCACGAGTACGAGCATTTTTTTTTTTTTTTTGCCAATGCCCGTGATGCCGCCCCAGGCAACCGCCCGTGTCGCCCGTATCTAAAACAGTGATTATTTAAGACTTTGTATGTGAGGAGCAGGATTTTGAATTCAATTCATAGAGTTAGAGTCACTCAGGGGTGTTGATTTATTTAAACTAACATAATCATCCTGCTGTAACCAGGTTTCTGTAAGGCAGAGTAAGTCAGTTTGTTGATCAATTATTAAGTCATGTACTAACAGAGACTTGGAGGAGAGAGACCTAATGTTTAATAATCCACATTTCACTGTTTTACTCTTTGGTTCAGATGTGGATACTGTATTGTTCTTTCTTTGTGATCTTTTGTTTAAGTTGTTTGTTGCTGGTTTTTAGTTTGTTTTTTACAATAACTGGGCTGCTGATGGCATATCTTTGTCTAAAATAAGGATAGTGAATTGCTATTCATAAAAACTGACTATGGTAGTAACACAGCTGTGAAGAATTGTTCACGGTCACATCCTGTGGGCTTTGCTTTTGCACAGTGGGAGTAATAGGAACAGTGTCCTCCATCTTTTATACAGTAATTGGCTGCAACATTGGCTGTTCATCCATAAAATTAGAAGTTTTTTGATATTTTCAATCTAATTTTAACAGATTAAAGTCGACTGCACTGAGAGATAAATGTAAACAATCTTATTGCTAGTTTGATATTTACCTTATTGTTCCTTAAAAGAGACAATGCGCCCTTAAAAGGGGTCAACATCCAAATATTCTGATGCTCATCACTGTCTGTCCTCACTCACTGCCCACCTTTCTTTTTCATCAGCGGCTGATGCTAGATATTATTCCAGTATCCTTTTAGTTTATAACCAAATATCAACAAAGTCTTGAAGTCTTTTTTAAAGGGCATAACTGATAGAGCTGACCAAATTTAGTCCAATAAAGGACATCTTTGATGTTTGGTGGGTGGTGTAGGCTCTAACTAAAAGTTATGAGACAGGTGGCTTTCCAACTGAGGGAACACTTTGTGTTTAGAGATAAAGCCTATTCTCATAACAGTTCTCACCAGAATGGGTGAGAATTACAATGTTCCAAGATTTAAACTGTTTTTCATATGTAGAATCAAGCACCTACAGATAAATTGCATATTTTATAGGGATATTTATACATTATAACTTTTATATGGCCACAGATGGTGTCAGAGCTGTTCCAGAAGGTTCAGGACAGTTACGTTCAGCAGACAGAGTTGGGCTGGAAGAGGAGGGGCCAGCGCCAACAGTCCACTACTGCTGCTTCGCATTTCCTCCAGTCCTTGACTGAACTTACCACCCGCTTGGAGAGGTACCAACAGAGGAAATTGGCTGATACAGAGCATCATTATCAAGTCTGTGGATTTGTTTGGAAGCCAGCTCAGTATCATCAGAAGGGAAACTTTTTCACTGCTTGTGTAGAAAATACAGTTTTAGCAAATGGGTTCCATTCGTAGTGCTGTCTTCATTTACTGTTGACCCTATGTCTCAATGCCAGTAAAAGCCATTGTTAATCTTTCAGGCAAAAATCATTTTTGAAGCATATATTAAATAGTTTTGACAGATTCATTTGATACAAGTTTAGTTATGATTATACAGCAACTTTTTTTGACAAGTAAACAAACGGTAGACACTGATGTCAAAACAAAATAGAGGATTTATTATTAAAAACATTTGCAGTTCAGGCTTTCTTGATTTTAACTCTGCCTTCAGGAATAACCTGTGTCTGTATTTTTCTTTGATATTCTAGATGCAAAACTTCCTTCATTCATTGTCTGAAGCCAAACTATGTCAAGGTAACAAGACCAGTTTTACAGTAATACACATATTTCTTTTCCATTAACTTGTGTAGAAATTGTTCTACATTACACATATGTCACAAGTCATGAGGTCTAAATCATCACTGAGGACTCTAACCCTAATTCTAACCCTATTTAGAATAATGAACAAAAAAATTGAATTCGGTTTACTTTTTTCCCTCAAAAAAGTACTATTTGCTTGTCTAGTAATGGTTTATGTTAGGGTTAGAGACTTGGGTTGGTATCATTATTACTGACAACTCAGGGCTCAGAAGTTTAAAGAAGGTCAACAATTTGAAGATGAAACCTGTGGATTGGGTTGCCATGAAATTACACTAGTTGTTCCTAGGTGTGTAATGCTTAGATTGAGATGTTGAGAACTGGGACCATGAAACCAAGATGCCAGTTTTTGTCAGCTACTCTGCTGTTTACCAATATGTAGCAGTAATGCTTGTATGACCATAATAAATAGGTTTTTTTGAACGACATAGTTTACATTTACAGTGAAATTTAAATGGATAAATGGTACAATGGATAAAAATCTCTTAAAGTAGTATTATGACATCCCTTACTATTCATGAAATTGGAGATTTTTTTAATTACAAGACAATGTAAAACCATGTGTTACTTCTCACATGTTTCTTATCAGCTTCCTGGTATCTTTGATGTGGACTATGTGTCAGCACAGCTGAGGCATGCGGGGTTGCTGGAGACCATCCACATCCGGAAAGAAGGCTTTCCAATAAGGATTCAGTACTCCTACTTTGTCTCAAGGTGCTGCAAACATACATACAGTGCTGAGCTCATTGGTAAAAGATAGTTTGCTTCTCACTTTCCTCCAAGCAGATGATCATTCATGAACGTTAATGTAGCTCAAACTACATGCAACTATTCACTCTTTTCAGTTTAAATTTATAAACAAAAATTCAGAGTGTTTCAATTTCAATAAAACAGTGGTGTGAAAAACCAGAGTAAAAAACACAAGTGAATCTAAGATAAATGACTGTATTTTTTAAAATAAAAATAAACAAACAAAAGAAAATGTGAAGGGAGAAGTGGGTCCTGAATGTTATTCGGCTTCCAAAATGGGGAATAACAAAAAATTTGAGAAACACTGCCATAAACATATGCAGAAAGCTTATTGTTGACAGATTTAATCGATTTGTCAAAGACTAAAACTACAGACATTTAATTTTTTGTTTAGTGTCTGTTAATCATAAGAACTTTGGCATGCACTTAAGTAGGATTTTTATTATAGGACTGTTACTTCTATCTAGGGCTGCTCGATTATGGCAAAAATGATAATCACGATTATTTTCACTGAAATTGAGATCTCGATTATTTGACGATATTTATTTAACCCTTTAAGACCTACCATAGAACCAAGTCCGCCAGAGCTTATATTATTTTTTTACATGCTATAGTGCCATTTGTGGGAGCATTTCAAGTTGCTATACATCAATACAACTGTTATAGCCCATATTTTAATAATATGTATGCATTAAGTCCATAGTAACTACATTAATTGCAAAAAAGTGCAATAAACTACAAAAAAAATTAGAAAAATTGTTTTTGTTTTTTTTACATATATTTCTACTTGGAGAAATTTAAGAGGTTTATCCCTCAAAACTTTAAATACAAAAAAGTTGCAAAAAATAGTTTACAACAACAGGAAATTTATTTTGAGTGTCTTCATAGTTTTATTTTGGAGATACAGCAATTTTTATATACTGCAGGAAAAACAAAAAAACAATCCTATGATGCAAATTTGTAAAGAAAACAGCATGTGCATCAAAATAAACTATTTCCAGCAGTGCAATTCGAGTTCTAAACATCCCAGAAACTATTCAGAAAAGTCAAACATGACTTATAAAAACACCAGTATAGGCTTTTAAGGCCTACAAGTAAAAAACTACATTTTCCGCGAATATGGCGTCACTTCCTGTTTCGGACAGGAAATGGCGGACATGAGATATTTCGCGCTGAGTCTGTTTCAATGTGGGAAGTGTTACCAACATCGGCAAAGCGTGTTTCTGGAATATTATGTTTTTGTTCCTGCAAGCGCTTTTTATGCAATTTTTGCAAAGCTTTATGTGGAAGGAAACCGTGACCTGGGACAAGCTGATGGCATAAGATGTAAGTACAACTCCTCTGGTTTCATATGCAAAAAAAATTATTGCTAGCTTACGTGGTTCAGGTTCTACAGGGATTTAAAAATAGTTACACAAAACGGAGCTTGCCGCTCTGACCGGCTTTAAAGGGTTAACAATAACAATGTATTGAATAATGACTTTAAAAAAATAATATAAAATAGTGTGCAAATACTGATAACAGTGCAAATGTTTGCAATATAAGAAATAAATGAAAAATGTAAACATCTATGTTTAGTGAACTTTGCAGTGTTGCTCTGTGGTGCAGCTACGACACTGTAGCAAAGTTTACACACTATGTCTACTTGATCCACGTCTGACTCCGTGAACCCATAATGTTTCCACACCACTGAAGTTTGGTTTTTTTTACCTCTCTTTTCAACCAACGGCAGTCACTCTCCTCTCCAAAGAACTTCTGCTTAGCTTTCCGAGCTTCCCTCGGGTCCTCTTAATTGTTGTGACGTGTGTTCAAAATTATAAATAAAAAATAAATAAAATAAATCACTGCAAACACTGTGTAGGGGGACTGTCTTATATTAAGTGTGATTAGATTTTTTTTGACTAGAAATAAGACAAATATACTTGTTAAGATTTTGAGTTTTTGCAGTGTAGGCATCCACTGCATTATGAGTGTGTGCACAAATGTTGGACAAGGTGCTTAAAGGTCTTAAAGGTGTCATGTCTTTCTGATCCAGGTATGGGGTTCTGAAGGCCCAGCAGTTAAATGAAATATCAGACAGAGATCAGACAGTGGCTCTGCTGGAAATATTGGATGCTGAGGAGGGACAGTACCAGTTGGGACTCACCAAGGTGACAAATTGTTCAGTCATCTCACCATTTAGTTTGTTTTTAATTAGAAAGGTAAAGCAGATTTTCATTTACTGTATATGCAACTACATTTAGGTGTTCCTTAAGGAGCAACTGTACCAGCAGCTGGAAGAAAAATGGAGCAGCACTCAAACATGGGCTGCCATCACCATCCAGAGAAACATAAGGGGTTTCCTCTGCAGGAAGAACTTTAGATTCTTCAAACAGAAAGCCATTGTCATCCAGAGCCACATTCGAGGACACCAGGCCAGGTCTGCTGAGGGAGAGGGGAAATCTATGCAATCTATGCAGTCATTCAATGGTGTTTGAGAAAGTGGTGTTTGGCCCCTTCCTGATGTCATACGTTTTTGTATGTTTGTCACACTTAAATGTTTCATCATCATCAAACAAATTTTAATATTAGACAAAGGTAACACAATTAAGTAAAAATCAGTTTCCAAATTAAGGTGTCTAATATTAAGTGGGGGGGGGGATCCAAACTTACATGGCCATGTGTGAAAATGTGACCCCCACCCCACTTATAACGCTTGTGGCAATTGTGGTAAAAGACCTTAGAACTGCCGGCATCACTTGCCTCAAAGGTCAGTGCTCCTGACTCCACCATAAGAAAGGGACTGGGCAAAAACGGCCTACATAGCAGAGTTCCAAGAACCAAGAACAATGCTAAGCAAAAGGAACATAAAGGCTTGTCTCAGTTTTGCCAGAAAGCGTCTTGATGATCTCCAAGACTTTTGGGAAAATACACTATGAATTGACAAGACAAAAGTTAAACTTTTTGGAGGGTGTGTGTCCCATTACGTTTGGTGTAGAAGTAACAGCATTTCAGAAAAGGAACGTCATACCAACAGTAAAATATGGTGGTGATAGTGTGATTGTCTGGGGCTGTTTGGCTACCATTAATCCAAAACATACCAGCAAGTCCATGGCTCAAGAAAAAACAAAATTTCTCTACAGCACTCTAAAAGACTCATTGCCAGTTATTGCAAGTGCCTGATTGCAATTGTTGCTGCTAAGCAATGGTCCAAGCAGTTATTAGGTTTAGGGGGCTTTCACGTTTTCACACAGGGCCATGTAGGTTTTCATTTTTTTCCTCATTAATCATAATGATATCTTTGTCTAATATTTACATTTGTGTGTAAATAAATCAAGTGTGAAAAACAAAAAAAGGAAATCAGGAAGGGGGCAAACAGTTTTTCACACCTGTGTGTGTGTGTGTGTGTGTGTGTTTATATACATATATATATGTGTATATATATGTATATAAACACACACACACACACACACACACACACACACATATATATATATATATATATATATATATATATATATATATATATATATATATATATATATATATATATATATGTGTGTGTATATATATATATATATATATATATATATATATATATATATACACATATATACATATATGTGTATATATATATATATATATATATATACACATATATACATATATGTGTATATATATATATATATATATATATATATATATATATACACACACATATATATATATACACATATATGTATATATATATACACACACACATATATATATACATATATGTACTAGTGCTGTCAGCGTTAATCTCGTTAAAATGATGTTAATGCCATAACCGCATTAACGCGCCAAATCCCTGTTAGCGACGTAATGTCGATTGCCTTGTGCGCGTTAGTGATGTGTCGGTCGCGAACTAAACGGCTCTTAGAGCCGACTCTTTGATGTGAACAACGCGAGCCTGCTTCCTTATTGGGTTTTTTTTTTTTTTTCTTTCTCTCACCCTCTCTCTTGCACTTTTTTCCCGCTTCACTCTGCACGCGAGCCTTATGCTTTGCGCTGGGAAGAGGGGGGAGGGACAGTAGTTACACTTGCAGTAGCACAGGAACAGAGCTGAGGGAAAGAGAGCCAGGGATAACAATGTCACATTAGAAAGGTATAGTAATCATTCACAACTATTTTCAGTTGCAGATGATAAAGGATTCAGAAAGTTTATTCATACAGGCCCATATGACAGAGAATGTGCATCTTCTTTTTGTTTTCATATTTTTCAGATTTGGAAACCTGTCCACTAAAATTTTTATTTTCACACAGGAAGCAGTGTAAAAATTAAAACTAGTCTAGGTCAACATGCGATCCACTGTTTATATTTTAAGTTGTTAGTGGGTTGATTTTGAAGCTATATCAGTGTGGATGTTTAAATACAGGTCTGGTTAAAGAAACCGAACAGAACCTTTCAACTGCATTTAACTGTAGGAGCTTTGTGTCTCTGAATACATTGACATTCTCACAGGAAGACTGAGTGAAGAGTAGTTCTGAAACTGCACTAACCCACTGTACAGAAAACCAGTAAAGATGCATTTCATAGAGGTAGTGAAAGGGTATAGTCCTTAAAGGGTTTAGGACATTGCTTTCAGTTATGTGCAAATGTAATCCCTTGTGTGCTGCTGCTCTTCTGCTTTTAGGAAGTACTACAAACGTTTGAAGCAGTCCTTCACTCAGTTCTGGGCTTTGATGCTAATAACCAGGAACACCATAAAGAGACATCACTGGAGAAAGGTATACATGAGAGAAAGAAAGTGTGAAAGAGAGAGGTCCACA
Organism: Neolamprologus brichardi; assembly: GCF_056152115.1. Taxonomy (NCBI): domain Eukaryota; kingdom Metazoa; phylum Chordata; class Actinopteri; order Cichliformes; family Cichlidae; genus Neolamprologus; species Neolamprologus brichardi. The sequence continues at coordinate 894,690 of NC_142111.1, forward strand.
CTGCGAAGGCCATGCCTTAGTTTGTTGGCAGTCTCATGATTTCTTATGGAATAATCTGTCGTAATTCTCGTGCAAAACCAGCCTCAAAAGAGTTAGGCTCATAAGTATTTGAAAAAAATATTTTTAGCTCATCTTGCTGTGGCATCAGTCCGTCTAAAATTCACAAGAATCAGTACTCCTCTACAGTATTGGTCAGGCTTTAAACAAACCATATACATTAATCACCTAATGGGTCCTCACCCTAATCTGGTCTTTAAATCTGATGTCATTAGTAGGGGTGCAACGATACACAAAATTCACGGTTCGGTTTGGTTCGATACTTTGGTGTCACAGTTCGATATTTTTTCTATACAAAAAAAATGTTCATGCCTTTTTAATTTGTCATTTATTAAAATTATAAATATATATTTTAACTCAAAAGTACAGTTTTTAAATTTAATGTTGCTGAAACAACAAAGTAATAAAAAATAAATCTATCTGATCGAGAAATCACTCATCTTTGGAAAAGAGGGTTTATTACAGAGAAATGTCTCTTTCCAAAATAAAAGCTATACTATACGCTTCTTCTGGGCTATATTCTCAGCAGCATATTAAACATATCAGGTCCCCATAAGGAGAATCATGTGCTAACGGCTGTCTAAATGACTCGGCTAAAGTTTGTAGCATGCGTGCTTGTTGTTTTTGTCTGCTTCCACTTGTCTTTGCACTAGGATGCTGTCGGAGTAAATGTGCAGTCATATTCGTTGTGTTCCCACTAGTGCTGTCAGCGTTAATCTGAAATGACGTTAACGCCACAACACGGCAAATCTCTGTTAACGAGCTACTGCGGATCGCCCCGTGCGTGGGGCTGGACGGCCAACACGTTAACGAGCTAACCTGCTAACACACTAGTTCCCACCAATGTAATTGAGCATTGCGTGGCACATTCGACATACTGTTTTACTTTTGTCCATGACGCGCTTACCGTCAGGGTCATACTTCACATGAAGACCAAAATAGTTCCAAACGCCAGATCTGAATGAGGGTGGGGGAGGTTCAATTTTCCATGTTGCAAGGAGAGCTTAACTTCTGTCTCGCTAGCTTTCCCTGCGCTCAGTGAATCTGTGTTCGACTACTCCGCCTAGGCTGCACTGTTGAGCGCAGATCCACTGAGCGCTCAACACAGACAGCATCGTCAGAAGGAAAGTTGATAAAATAAATAAAAAAATTTGTATTGTTCGATACACATGCGTACCAAACCGAAAGCACTGTATCGAACGGTTCAATATCGATACGAGTATTGTTGCACCCCTAGTCATTAGTCGTTTCCAGTTCCAAACTCCACTTCAGGTTCAGGTCTGTGTAGCCCTATCCCTGCACTTGGTGAGGCCTTGGTGCCCTTCATGTAGTTTTTGTAGAATGGCTGTTCTCTGTGACTTTGGAACGACAATCCTGCAGCCTCGTATGACCAGGCTGTCAGCCTCTGATAGCTCGTTCTTCACTTTCATGTACGCTTTGATGGTCAGTGGCACACTACCTCCATATGCACTCCAACCCCTGCGTATGTACATGATGACAGTCTGTAGTTCAACATCAGTTGCAGTGGCTGCTTTAATGCTTTCCATTCGGCTTGGGGATGCTGGAATGCCCTGTAACATGGTGGCTATGTAGCAGTCCACTTCACTGTGAGTGCTAGTGTCATCCTCAGCCTGAGTCTGTGGGCTCCGTGACAACGTATCGGCGATGACAAGCGTTTTGCCAGGAACATAGACGGCCTCCGGCTTGTACCTCATGAGCCGCATCAGGAGGCGTTGACACCTCAATGGAACATTGTCAAGGTCCTGGCTGTTGACCAGGGGCACCAAAGGTCTATGGTCGGTCTTAAGCCTGAAGTGATGTAAGCCACATAAATACTTATCAAACTTCTTGCAGGCCCACACACTCGCCAAACACTCCTTTTCGATTTGTGCATAGCGTTTTTCAACCTCCGTGAAGCGTCTAGAGCAGTAGGCAACAGGTTTCCACTCTGCAGCATGAAGCTGAAGCAGCACAGCCCCAAGCTCGTGGCTACTGGCATCGGCAGACACGGCTGTGTGTCTGTTGACGTCATAGAAGGCAAGAACAGGTGCTGATGTCTCTTAATGTTCTCGAAGGCTGCCTGCTGTCGGTGGCCCCAGGTCCAACTGTTTTTGCTTTTAAGCAACTTGTACAATGGCTGGCATACTGTGGCAAGAGCAGGAATATATCTGCCCAGGTAATTAACCATTTCTAGGATCCGCTTTTGCACATTTTCTGGCGATGGCAGCTGAAGAGTGGCGTTCACTTTCTCAGGGTCTGGCCTGACCCCAGAATAGTTGATCAGGTGCCCTAGGAAGCGAAGCTGGCTCTGTCTCAACTTCTCTCGGTTGAGCTTCAGTCCGGATAACTCAATGTGCTGCTGCACCTTCTCAAGTTGGGTGTCGTGTTGTTCCATGGTGGCCCCATAGACCAGGATGTCAACCCTAAAGACCTCCACACCCTCGAGCCCCTCTAAGGTCAACAACATCTTTTGCTGAAAGATCTCTGGTGCACTTGTTATCCCAAAGGGCAGCCTCTTAAAGCAATACCTGCCAAATGGCGCGATGAATGTCATTAGTTTGCAACTCTCGTGATGTAATGGGATCTGCCAAAATCCACTGGCTGTATCCAGCGAGGAGAAGACCGTTGCCCCACTCAACCTGGACATTGTTTCCTCAGGGGTAGGCAAGATATAGTGCTCTCTTTTGACAGACTTATTCAGTTTTGACAGATCGACGCAGATCCTGGCCCTGGCTGTGTTCTTCTTCAAGACAGGCACCATTGGGGCACACCATTCAGTAGGTTGGGTCACCCTCTCAATGACACCATGGTTCTCCATTCTTTTTAGTTCCTCCTTCACTTTCTGCAGCATGGGGAAAGGCACACGGCGTGCTGTATGCACCACATATGGCACAGCATCGTCCCTTAACTGAATTTTGACTGGCTCAGTTTTTAGTGTTCCGTGTTCACGGTAAAGTGGTTGGTTCCTGGTAGCAATGAGCATTGCTTCATCAATTCTTCCCACCAGGTTCATCTGCACTGACAAGGAGCGGCTGAGAAGGTTGTTAACTCTGCGTCCACGAACCACATACACCTTGGATAGGTAGTCTTTGCCTTTATAGCTTATTGTGGCCTTGAAGTAGCCGAGACATAACAGCTCTCCTCCGGGGCTATCTAGAGGGAGATTAGAAGGCTCTAAGTGTTCTCTTATGAGCAAGTGTGTGGAACGTGTCTTCGTTTATGATAGTGACATCTGCTCCTGTGTCAATCTTATTTTCTATTGGGGCAGAGTCTAGCCGTAACTGCACAGTCCATGCTTCACTATTTCCTCTTGCATTACACACTGAGCCTAGAAAATATGAGGCCTGCTCGCTTTTCTCTCTCTCAGTAACCTCATTCACTGATCTGGTGTTACGACACACCCTGGCCCAGTGTCCCATTTTTCGGCAGCCATGGCAAACAGATTTTGCTGCCAGGCACCTTTTGTCCCTGGCATGCTGTGTCTTCCCACATTTACCGCATTTCTTGTCACGCCCCGACCATTTTTTTTCCGCAGGTAGCCTGCCTCGCTGTTGTTGTTGTGATTTCCAGTCCATGCTTTTCCATTTATCCCGTACCTCCTGTACTGAGCCTCCCGCATCTCCCTGCAAGCTGACCTGTGCTGCAACCTCCTCTGACTGTCTGACGATCTGGGTCGTTTGCGCCAACATGAGGTCCTTCATCAGCTGTAGCCTGCGGGAGAGGTCCTTGTCTAGTATCCCGACCACAATACTATTTTAATTATGCATTGTGCATGTAAAGAGGAAATATTTTCCTCTTTTTAGTTAGTATATTTCCAAAACTCACAGTGCCCTGAGAAGTCATACAAAGCTCGGATAAAACTCTCCACCGTTTCGCCTGGCCGCTGGACATGCTGGTGAAAACATGCTCTCTCATGTATAATGTTCCTCTGCGAGAAAAAAATACTCGTCGAACTTCCCCATTACAACGGCGAAGTCGCCACGACTTTCATCAGCGGCGAAGGTGAGTGACTTGTAAATGTTCTCTGCTTCATTGCAGCTCACCTGTACTTGTCCTTCGTCTTTGTGGAGGTTTGTTGCGATCCTGTAGCGCTCGAAACGCTGTTTCCAGTCGGGCCATTCCGTCGGCTTATCGAAGGGGAAGCTTGTCGGGGGATTAAACTTAGCCATTCGTCGTTTCCTCCCTTATGGCGTTATTCCGGCGATGGTCCGGGTGACTTCTGACACCATTGTAGAATGACCACTCGGTAGCTTTCTTATGATGCTGCTTTATTGAACGTATATCCAGCATGGGTTATTACAGCACAACAACGGGTGCGGCAGCTAGGAGTAGAACTGCACATAGACAGCCCTGCCGCAAAGCATGTCAGGGTGGCATAAAGCCGCAATGCCCACCCCCTCAACACAGGAAACCCAGTATATGACAGCCATCAGTGTAAATCTCAATAGGTCAGCATCTTCCTCTGGCACATACACCTGGTGAAACAACTTTGATGTCCGACATCAAAACAACACGCTCTTTTCTGAACCATCAGCACGCAAGCCATGCCATTTGATAAGTCCAAGAACTTTGAGTCTTCCTTGGATAGCCCAATCTGCTCATCAAGACTGCTCTGAGGGAAGTCCATCTTGAACTGCTGTTTCCATAGCTTGTCCAGTGTAACAGCAAAAACTCTGTTGGCTGTAACTGTTGACAGACATCCTGGCCAATTCACAGCATTCTTGACTAAGTGGCCCATTCACTGTCCAAACGAGCATGGTCTTAATGGCGAAAGGTCCATCACCTACACTCTAGATGACCTTTAAAGGTTCTATGGCTCTGGGCATATTCATGCCGATCAAAAGCTCTACTTGGGCCTTAATTTCTGGCAAATGGCCAATCATTCAGATCCTGTCACTTTGGAGTGTTACCCATGTCTACAGGCATTCTGCTGAGTGAAGAGGTCAGGTATGTCACAGTAGATGCCACTGTCTTCAAGTTCAGGCACAATGAAACTGTCCACCACTTTCTCTTGTCCCTTGGTGTGCAGGAAAATCTTTGTCTTCCTCCCAGCAAGATTCAGCTTGTCCGCAAGACCCACTGTACAAAAGGACGCTGAACTCCCTTGGTCCAGAAAGGTATACGTTTCTACAAGCTTACAGTCTTGTTCACTGGAACCAGTAAGACCATTAGTCTGGATTGTAACAGGATCTGCCTCATTGTGAAGTTTGACCTCTTTCTTCTCCTCTTGGTGGATATGGAGCATACTTGCATGTCTGAAATCACAGATTTTACACAAAAGGCATTTTCTGCATTTTTGGGTGGTGTGCCCAATACACAAACTCCAAATAGATGCTATTCTGTTTAAGAAATGAAATCTTCTCCTTATGAGGTTTCTTATCAGGGAGAGTGTGCATCCACCTTTGCAGAACAAACAAGCCTTCACAGCACTGTGACAATCTTGAGCCCCTTTTTGATTCTTTCTCTTAACATCAGAAAAGGTTGTGCCAAAGCTACTTCCTTTAGCCCTTGGATGTGGAGAACGTCTCCCTCCATCACTTGGCTGTTAGATGTGTTGATGGAGCATCACATTCTATTCCACTGGATTTCCATGAACCAGTGCTCTCCACAGTGGATCCAGTTCGCAGCACATTCACTTTTGCAACAATTGCAGCTATTATCTGCTTCAAGCTGCTTGGAAACCTTGTTCCATCTTTCTCCTCAATTGTTCCTCCTGTTCTTCAAGAAAATGTTTTTCTTTGAGCATATGCTGGCTGCAACAAGGCAGCCATTTTAGCTTCTGCTCTGAGACATGCAGATGAAGTAGATGATACTTTTGAGCTCAACCTACTGCCTTGGTTTGACACACTATCAGATGGCAACACATCATCATAGACATCATGCTGGAGATTAAGAGACAGTTGAGGTTCTTTTCCAAAGTGCTCTTGAACCCTCACTTCTCCTAGGGGTGTTTCCTGTGACTGTACCATGTCAGGTGACGGCCTGCCTGAACGTTTGTCAGTTTCCGACAGCCATATTTTAACACCCTCCATAAACCCTTTATTGTATTTAGCGATGCTTAAGAACCATGTATTTTAATTATCTTTCTAATCAAATGAGATTAATGAAAGAAGAGATTTATGCAATGCCTTAAACAGGTCTCTTAACGCATAGTTAAATTAAACGATTTAACTTGTGAATAATTTATAAATTTATTTCATTAGCTCTTTAAAAGACATAATGACCCTTTTCATTTTGTTTACATGCTTTTTCCGATCTGTTTGGATGGTTTCAATTTTGTTTGCAAGAACTTTCTCGGTGAGAACAATTAATCTTTTATAATTTTCAGGTTTTCCAACAACAGATGCAGCTTGTGATTAGAGCAGGGCGATATGGCCAAAAATATTTATCACGATATACATTTGAAAATTTGCAATAACGATATAACTGACGATATAATTGACACCAGACAAAATACTTCACAACTCCACAACTTTATTCGTGCAAAAAAAAATCAAAAAAAAAATCAATGTATTTTCAGTTAAACAAGCAGCTATTTTTATGTACATTAAAGTTATATAAAAATCTAACAGTGCAAATGTAAATTCCTTGCTGACAGTGTAACCAAACCTGATTCCAAATAGAGCACATTTCATTCATAATGTTGTCAGTCCAAGCCCATTATGTATTCACGATTTGAATCCTGGGTTGTGCGAAATCCCAGAAATAAACCCTAGACAAAGTGAATCTGTGAACTAAGGTGTAGGTCTATTAGGTTATGTTGTGGTGATCCTCGGGTTGGGGGATGGGTGTTCATGCTGGAGTGCAAAATTAAAACCTGCCTGTATGGAAGATGGATTAGAAAAGTTCAAAGCCATCAGGTGCTCAGTTTAGAAAAAAGAGAAAGGAATAGGAGGAGAAATGAGCAAAAGATACAGGTAAGCAGATGTGTCATTGGATAATGGCAGCTCATATCCTGAAACAATCAGAATCAGCCCAGTGCACCAAACAGGCTAGGACCGCCACTGTGTGGGAGGCTCTGTTGCTGACGTTTTTGCTGACAAATACTGGCGACTGTCAAACCTTTGAGTCACTGAGCAGCTGAATAGGGGACTAATTTTGACGCACCCGCTGTTCAAACATAAATCCAAGTTTCAGTTTAAGTCTCTTTTATTTGTTATCAAAATCTTTAAAAATCCACCCGAACATCAGTGATCACAACATTCAAGACTTGAGCGGTCAGCAAAAGTCGACTTCCCCCATCACCCACCCACTCAAAAAAACTCCCTCCATAAGCTTACAGGTGATATAATAATCACTACCACTACCAACACCACATGACACAAAGCTATGCCTATCTACCACAGGCTGGACTAACCTATAAGAACAATGTGGCCGGGTGTGGTCAGCGGTGCCGTAGCAGAGAAGGCGGATGCATCTAGACGGCATCGCAATCACGCCTTGCCAGCTTGAAAGCGGTGTAGGGTGTTATGTTATTGTTGTTGTGGCTACGTGTGGATGGCAGCTAGGGAGCTGCAGCTGTGGAAGTGTGTGAGCAGCAACCGGTTAATGAAGTAAAATGTTCCAGTATGCAGAATTGTGGTCGCCTCATGTAGGGCTGGGCCATATACCGTTCACGGTAATACCGGTATAATGTTGGGCAATGATAAAAAAATGAAATATCACGATAGAATATGGGTTAAACGCACATGCACAGTGCCTATGTTTTCATACACACATGGCGGGAAAAGCATGGCGGCGACGGAGAATGAGAAGGACGAAAGCGGATTGTTGAATGAAACAATGGTGTGGAACTGGTTTAGCTTTCGTCCGTCAGATACACAACAAAGCACTATTTTTGGTAGAGCATGCTAGCGGGCCGTCGTTATTACCGTGTTTTTTAGAAAATACGGCACACTTAAAATCAATCCTTTGATTTTTCTGAAAGTCGACAGAGCCCCTTATAATCCCGTGTGCCTTATGTATGAACTCTGGTTGTGTTTACTGACCTTGAAACGATTTTATGTGCACGGCGCTCGAAAATCTGTCAAATGTTTTAGTACGACTTTGCTAAGCTACGAAACCGCCCCGCTTGATGGATTGTCGGAGCATTACGGCTATTGTAGGCAGGAGCCTCGCGGAGTGATACGTACTGTGCTTCAACATAATATTACCATATTGTGTGTGTATAACCTCTTTTTAAGTTTTTTAAGTTTTGTGGATTCAATGTATTTTGTGAAAATACATTGATGGGTTTTTTGGTTTTTTTGCACAAATAAAGTTGTGGAGTTGTAAAGTGTTTTGTCTAGTGTCAATTATATCGTCAGTTATATCGTTATCGCAAATTTTCAAATGTATATCGTGATAAATATTTTTGGTCATATCTCCCTGCTGTAGCCTCATGCTGCCTCCTGGGTTTCAGCACCACTGTGGCAGGAATGAGGCATGACGCAACCACGATTCTGCATACTGGAACAGTTTACTGGCAATGTCATTTTTCAATCATTTATGGACTATATTATATCCCATGTATGGTCAATGTGTATGTTTGTTTTCCTATTTTATGCCATACAGAATTGGAATTGTAAATAATTACATGGTATTTTTGGCTTTTTAATTTTAGATACATTATTATACGGGATTTCTGAAAAAAGGAAGGTTTATAGTTTAATCTATGGCTTACAATACCTGCCTTTACAAGGTTGTATTGGATATTCTCATTGGCTTATATATTTCAGCTTATCAATATTTTCCTCATAAAAAGCAGTCTCTTTCCTTTAACTAGCTTTCTTATCTTGTGATAGCCTTGTCACGTGTACACAACCGCACCTACACTTACAGCCCCTCTCCGCTCTTGGACTTCAAACCCTCTCAGTGAAATTCGAGGCAGCACTGCATCTCTCCTTCCGCCTTTTGAAGCGTGTCTCTTAGACTTCATGCTTTGTATCTCTAACAGGTAGGCTGTTTTTCTCTTTAACCATGTAAGTTAGATCAGATGCCAAATGTCACTGGCATTTTTGTTTCCTCAAGGCATAGTTTACACCAGGAAAATTAGGAAAGCTGATACAGGCAGTTTACTTGTTATCGTAGCAGCTGAGACGCGTCTCTCAGCTGTTGCTTTCTGTGGATCAGCTTTTGTTTCTTGCCTGAAATAGCAGTAAGCTGATATTTTTCCTCTTTTTGGTCTTTGTCTCTGTCATATTGCTCTCGTGCTGCTTTGTGTTTAATAAGCTTTGGACTATGAACAGTGGAGCTGTCAGGATTAGGCGATGAGCTCCCAGTAATTCAAGCTTGGTTATTGTCATGATATATATATATATATATGTACATATAGATACACTAATCTGAAAACGTTTTTTCACTGTAAGTTATTGTTCTTTGTCTTTATTCTTTTACTCTTCTCACTTTTAACATGCTGAGCCATATTGTTAAACGTACACTTCTTTAACTTATATTAAAATATCTCCGTGATTAAATTATGAGTTAAATGTCTTTACACTGACAGAATGGGAAGTTTCACTGGTCCAGCCCAGTTAAGATCAAAGTGGGCGGTATTTGAGTTTGACATCCCTGATGGTAAATGGTAAATGGATTGGTTCTTATTTAGCGCTTTTCAACTCTACCTTAATGCTCGAAGTGCTTTATATGACATGCGCCATTCACCCAATCACATCCAATCATACATGTGCTTTTTTTTATGCTTAAGATCCCAAAGGCCCCTGGTACCATTAAACTGTAGTTTAACATTCTGTGATATCAATCTTTTTATTGTATTTTTCATTCATCAAAGGCTCTCAGTTACCTCGTCAAATAGCTGGATTGTGCTCACTTGTTAAGTCACTGTTCCGATGCTAAATAATGCTAATGCTGTTTTCTGTCAGGTAAAGACAAAAGATCAACATTTTCATTAAAGTAATGCATCAGAAAGATGTGGATTTATATTTATCAGTAGGGTATGAAAAATATACTGTATGTCTAGTCTGAAATTATCTGAGTGTTAAATCTGAATGAGATTAGAAAGGCACTATATGAGTACTGGTCGTACTGGGTATGACAAGATGCACACTGATACAGCAGTTAAACAACCATCAGTGATCCAGCCCAGATTATAAGATTTAATAAATGTAATAAACAATTTAATAAATTGTTTTATTAGCCTGATTGCAAGTATTTATTTAATATGTATCTTCTTCTTCAACAACAGTTTAAGGTTCGTTAACGGTCGAATGGCACAGTAAACTGTTATACATCATGTATATATATATATATATATATATATATATATATATATATATATACACACAAAAAGCATGTTTGCAGCTTGATATATATCCACACCCATGGGCTATTACCGCACCTAATTTTATTAGTAGGCAGTCCGTTGTCTCAAGCTAGATGAACAGCAGGATAAACAGCTGGGATGTGGAATAAAAATGTACAAACATATCTATAAACACTGGAAAAGTCAGAGATATGGGTTGGCTTATGTCATAAACGAACCCTCTCGGACCAATACTGTTGCTGTGACTACTAAGCTGTAAACTTCCTGATAAAAGTTGAACTTACTGGACTCTGTGTGGCCTTTGGTACAAGGAGGAGCAACAGCCCTCAGGGTGTGGAGTGAGTATATAACCAGACATGTATCCAAGAATAGGTCTGACAGAACGTGTGCCTGTGGGTGCGATGAAGTGCTATTAAGTTTTGCTTGGATAACTCAGAAACAAGCTTAAGGTGAAGAAAGCTATTGTTTAGTATGACTCTGGGTGTATGTTCTGAAATTATTTTTGTTCATGGTCACATTAACAACTAACTGACATCGTCTCTGTGTGCTGATTTCAGGAATTACATGACAGAAGCCAAGTGAAAGCCGTGACAAGGGCAAAGTCTGTCTCTCAAGAGATGGTGAGAAAATAAAATGCCGACCCACGTACTTTGTAAATTACATTCTATAATAACTGTTTCTCTGACATTTTGCTTTCCTTCTAGGATGTGAGGATGTTAGAGATCCCTGCTGAGCTGTCCGCCAGACTCCACAGCACAGCAGGTTATAGTCATAAAAAAATCCAACTACAGAATCTATATGAAGAAGTCACAATATGAACATAAACAGTACTAACAATTTTTGGTGGATCCATTCATCCAACGAAGCTTGTGAATGCACTTGTGCCTCTTTCTCACAGGGCAGAAGCAGGGATCAGGAGTCACAGAGGTCTCACCTCCACAGGTGAAAGCAGAACATAAGCTCAACCTGCCTCTTGATGTTGACAGATACCCATTCTCACGCTATGCCAAGTCTGTATTAAAGGTGAGTAAAATATGAGCTCCCTAACATCACATCCGAAAGCATTACATTGACTTACATTTAATCACCTCACCTCAGTCTTAAATCCTCTCATCTGACTTGGGCTCTGGAGGCAACAAGCAATCTATCAGGACCAACGTAGCTAGATATTTAGTTAAAGACATCCTTTCTGCGGCAGTCATTGTTTACAAAAGCAGTTAATTCTTTTAATTAAAACATAGAACACCTTGTGGATATTTAGACAATGGGACCTTTTCTTTTTTTAAAAAAGGAATACTCATGTTAAAAGTATTTCAATAATAAAATAAATCAGGACACCTCCAGTTTCATGATGTAATCGCCAAATATTGGAAAAATATTTTTTGACAGACTTCTATAAAAATTTACCATGCAAAGAAGTCCACTCGTGCATGCATGTGCTGAAAAAACATTAGCTACATGTATTGTTCGTACTCGTGTCTCCCTCAGGATACATGGTGCCAGCCTCAGGGATATCCCCTTCAGAAACCCCTTACAGCTCTAGAACCTGAAGATGCCAGAACTGCTTTGGAGATTTACAAACTGGTATTTTGAATTCATTAGTCTATGTGGCATTAAATACATTAAATATGATCTTTTGTCGTTAACTTAATTTTTTGTTTCATATCGTGTCTTTACAGATTTTGCATTTCACAGGAGATGTAGATATTAGCAGCTGGCAGGAGCAAATTTTAGGCAACTACATAGTGGAGAAAGGCCAAAGCCTGCCAGCCTTGAGGGACGAGATCCTGGTCCAGCTGGTTTACCATACTTGGAGCCTGAAGGAGGAGCAGCAAAGCCTGAGGGGCTGGTTGCTGATGGCCTGCTGCCTAAGTGCTTTCACACCATCACCATCACTGGACAAACATCTACTCAAGTAGGCGATACAAACATGAAAAGTAACCGTAACTCAAATATTATGTTTTGAAAGATTTGGAGGAGTTGACACGCTGATGTCCCTGTCACCCTATCAAATGAAGGGACAGATCTGTTGGTTCGAAGTCACCTCAAGGCGACTGTTGTTGTGATTTGGAGTTAGTACTCACATCATCTTTAGATAATACACATAGGCTCTTGACTTTATGCGTAATGATGTCACATTCAGTCCTGTGGAAAGTTGTGTATTTAAAATATACACATTACCCTTAGCCATTGCTGGCTACTCCGGCATGAATGACTCTAAATAACTTTATGGTAAATAACACAATATAGGCAAAAAAAATAATGTGAAACATTAAAAAGTTTTAGTTCAACATAAAAATGAGGATATTTAACCGTTCATCAGATTTTATTTAATGATGTCGTATGAAATTATAATGTTCTCTTCATGCAGCTGAAGCTGTGCAGGTCTGAGATCAGCAGCTTTCCTAAACACCAAACTGAGTTACCGTTTATGCTCTTTATAGTGACAAAGTTATATAATGATGATTAATCCCTTTGACGTTATTTCTTTACCTTTATTTTTTTTTAAAAACAGCCGTAGCTTTCACTGACACTACATCATGTGATACTTCGGCCTTTGTACTTCTCTCATCAGTTAACTTTGGAGTTACTATAATGAGTGAACATGCAGGATCATTTGTCTGTTGTCACTGGGTGGTGCTAAGGTCTGAATCTTGGGGTAGCTCCTATAATCACATAGAGAAAGGTGTTTAGGTGTAACTTTGCCAAAACAATGTCGGACTCTGTAGTTTTCTCCAGTCCCCTCCCCAATCAGACCAGCAGTGGCATGTTTAACCGCATCCTTAAATTGCTGGCTGTCTGAGTGGTGTCCAAAAAATCATGTGGGCTTTATAGTTAAGTGGGAAGCTTTGCGGAGGAAACCTGGTCTTGTTAGGAGATACAACATGCATCCCACTTTGGATGGAGCAGCTCTCATTTCTAGAAATCTGGCCAGATTTATTAAACCCCCCAAAACATGACTATCCAGAGTTGGAACCAGGACGCAGAGTTGCAGTCTTACATGCCTCTCTTCAGCTTCTCCTGTTATCCACCCAAAACCCCATCCCCTTAGAGACTGTGTCAGCTTCCAAACAGACAAAAAACAAACTAAAAACCAGCAAAAAAAGAGACTTAAACATAAAAAAAATTACAAAGAAAGAACAATACAGCATCCTCAACAGCGCCAAAGAGTAAAACAGTGAAATGTGGATTATTAAACATTAGGCCTCTCTCTTCCAAGTCTCTGTTAGTACATGAGTTAATAATTGATCAACAAACTGACGTACTCTGCCTGACAGAAACCTGGTTACAGCAGGATGATTATATTAGCTTAAATGAATCAACACCCCCCGAGTCATTCTAACTAATCAACCAACAGTGTTGGGGAGTAACGGAATACATGTACCGCCGTTACGTATTTAAAATACAAAATATGAGTAACTGTATTCTGTTACAGTTACCGTTTAAAAAGGTGGTATTTAGAATACAGTTACTTTGTTGAAATAAATGGATTACACGGCGGTACTTCCCTGTTTCATATTGTGGCGGGTCAGGACTGTTTGGGTTTTGTTTGACAGCTACGTTCTGTTGTTCCAGGCGGCAGCGTTACGGTTGCCATGGTTACAGGGTGACGCTCTCTCTCCGTGTGTTTCCTGGGTGAGAGAGCGCCCTTTTTGTTGTTGTTGTGCTAAGCTAATAGGCAGAATGCTACAGGTATAGCTCTAAAGAATGTAGCATCATGGGCAGTGTAGTCCGTGCTGCAGGGAGAATGGACTGCCATACACGTTATGTGTCTGTGAGCGAGGGAGGGAGAAAAAGGAAAAGTACGAGCTGTCATCGAGCAGAAACGGGAGCTGGAAGCATGTAAATATAATAATAACCACTGCAGCCAAGAAGAGAGCCTGACGAGCCCAGTTGTAAGTAAGCTATTAAGACTCGACTGTACACCGTGTTCGTGTTTTCCTCCAAAAACAACAAGTTCTGTTGGAGCAGCCTTTCAATGCCTCTCTTTGTCTCTCGCTAGCAAAGTCGACCCAGACAACAAAGTAAAGCTAGTTTTCGGCCCGACACAAACCCACCGTATTAGTCAGAGGTCCCTTTACTACGGTTCGGAGCCGCGGACCTTCAGTAACAGTAATAAATCACAGCAATAGTACATTCACGTAGTTGTAAACAGCATGATAATATATTAAGTAATCCAAAGTATTCAGAATACGTTACTCTCATTGAGTAACGTAACAGAATACGTTACAGAATACATTTTGGGGCACTGAACACTGTCAACCAAAAACCAAGACAGATTTTCAACCCTTTCACACATACTGGTCACTACAGTTACAGCTATTCAAAGGCTGTTTTCTTGTATTTGTGTCAGTGTTGATGGTATACTTGCACACGAACCACTGCATTGGACACTGATGGAAAGCTGACACTTTATACCTGCCACCGAGTCAAAACGTATGTTGTCCATCTAAGTGGACATGTAAAAAATTGTTTGAAAAGTACATATTTAAAAAAAAATGAAGTTCAAAAATCTTTTTTCATGCCTAAAGATAAATAAAACTACTTAAGAAAAATATTCATGAAAGGGTTAATTCATTTGAAAGCCTGATGCTTGCTTAGCTTTTTCCACCCTAGTTGGAAAACTCAAAAAAAACAGTCGGGATTTGTAGCTGTAGAAATAAAATTGAATTGACTCTGTTATTGTCAGTCTGCTCCGGGATAACGATGTCCCACTTCTGCTGATTTTGTCAAATGCTTTTATGAGCCTTGCCTTCAAATGAATATATCTAAGACTAAAGAGTGATTTTAGGAGATGCACTCATACACACAAAGTTATTTTTATTAAAATTCACATTGCAGAATATGTTCAAAGTTATAAATCTCTTGGAACAGTTACCAATTCAAAGCTTGATGTTAAAGCAAATTGTGAAGCTTTGTGTAAGAAGGGACACCAGTGACGCTTGTGTTTGAGAAGGCTTTCTGGTTTCCACATTGATAAAACTGTGATGATTTTATTTGATCGTTCTTTCCTTTATGATACTTATCTGTAAAGAACAGAAACAATCAAATTGTTAACAGCCTGATTGTCAAACCACAGCTGAACCAAGCATCTCTGTATACCACACAGTTACAGTGGTTGGCTGGTTCAGTTTTCCTTGACAGTTCACACCCATTGCACAGTAAGTTTCAGTTTCTTCTTTCTGGGTAAAGATTTCATCTGACTTTGAGGCTTCATTCTAATATTGTACAGTCCTTACCTTACAATAAAAAGCACCTAGAGAGAAGCTATATAAATAAAATTAACTAAATTTAAGTCAATCGTTGGTGACTTTGTTAGTGTTTTTAAATTTTAAAAACACTTAAATTTTCCCAGACCTGATGCCTGTGCCAAATTTTTGTAGTTCTTGAGCATGTTGTAGCCCTTTAGTAAGGGATTAATTTTTGTAAAAAAAAAAAAAAAAAAAAAAAGGCAATATTAAGAATAATAAGCAATAATAGGGCTCTTGGGAGATCTTAAGGTATCCTGCAGTATGGGCTTGGTAGAGTTGAGGCATTTCCTGTAGTCACTGGGATGTCTTGCACCCTGTCTTCTAATGTGGATGTAGCAAAAACAAGTTACTTCCCACTTCCTGTGTCCGCTAGGTAGTGTACAACAACACTTATATATATAATATAATATTATAAGTCATGCTGTTGCATATCTAAGAAAACATCAATATAGCTTTGTTAGAACAAAACTTGAACAAATTAACTAGCAACATGTCCATGGTGTACCTTGCCTCTTGCTCCAGATGGTTCCATCCCCTTATATATATATTTAAGCATGCCATAAGCAACTCATTCCATAACTTCATGGGATGGATTTCTATGCTGGAATCTAAGCCTTACATCACAGAGCACAATTCCCAGCATTAGATGCAGCGCTTCAAAGCACACTGCCACTGGACTCTACAGCAGTCAGTGTTGGGGAGTAACGGAATACATGTACCGCCGTTACGTATTTAAAATACAAAATATGAGTAACTGTATTCCGTTACAGTTACCGTTTAAAAAGGTGGTATTTAGAATACAGTTACTTTGTTGAAATAAATGGATTACACGGCGGTACTTCCCTGTTTCATATTGTGGCGGGTCAGGACTGTTTGGGTTTTGTTTGACAGCTACGTTCTGTTGTTCCAGGCAGCGTTACGGTTGCCATGGTTACAGGGTGACGCTCTCTCTCTGCGTGTTTCCTGGGTGAGAGAGGCCTTTTTGTTGTTGTTGTGCTAAGCTAATAGGCAGAATGCTACAGGTATAGCTCTAAAGAATGTAGCATCATAGGCAGTGTAGTCCGTGCTGCAGGGAGAATGGACTGCCATACACGTTATGTGTCTGTGAGCGAGGGAGGGAGAAAAAGGAAAAGTACGAGCTGTCATCGAGCAGAAACGGGAGCTGGAAGCATGTAAATATAATAATAACCACTGCAGCCAAGAAGAGAGCCTGACGAGCCCAGTTGTAAGTAAGCTATTAAGACTCGACTGTACACCGTGTTCGTGTTTTCCTCCAAAAACAATAAGTTCCGTTGGAGCAGCCTTTCAACGCCTCTCTCTGTCTCTGCTAGCAAAGTTGACCCAGACAACAAAGTAAAGCTAGTTTTCAGCTACGAGCCCGACACAGAACCCACCGTATTAGTCAGAGGTCCCTTTACTACGGTTCGGAGCCGCGGACCTTCAGTAACAGTAATAAATCACAGCAATAGTACATTCATGTAGTTGTAAACAGCATGATAATATATTAAGTAATCCAAAGTATTCAGAATACGTTACTCTCATTGAGTAACGTAACGGAATATGTTACAGAATACATTTTGGGGCATGTATTCTGTAATCTGTAATGGAATACATTTTAAAAGTAACCTTCCCAACACTGACAGCAGTGGATACATGTTCTCTGAAATGATGAATGACACTGTGTCTGACAATCTGATGAATGAGATACCAGAAAAACAGTATTTGTCTAAACACATTGTGCATGGGAACACTTTGGGGATAGACCCTTCCTGTTCCAACATGTCTGCGCACCAGTGTACCATGCAAGGTCCATATAGACAAGGGTGAGTTTGGTGTGGAAGAACTGCACTGGCCTGCACAGAGACCTGATCTCAACCCTATAGAACACCAAAAGGATGAATTAGAGCAGAGGGTGCAAGCCAGGCCTTCTCATCCAACATCCAACAGCACTTTTGGAAGAATGGTCAGAAAATTCCCATTAACGCATTTATAAACCTTGTGGAAAGCCTTCCCAGAGCAGTTAAAGCTGCAAAAGATGTGCCGAGATCATATTAAACTCAATGGATTAAGAATGGGATGTCACTCAATTTCATGTGTGTGTGAATGAATTTGTGAAAAATTTATCCAGGACGCATTTGCAATTTCAGTTGAGCGTGCTGAGTATAATCACAGAGTAAAACTCGCTTCACTTTGGACAGTGATTCAGACCATCAAGTACTTTCTTGTTCATGACAAGTTTGAGCTTTGGTTGCTCCTGAACATCCTAACCATTTTTTGTTCATCTGAGGGTGACAGTTTGGATCTTCTTCAGACTTTCGCAAAGTGGTGGCACATCTTATTTACAACTGATGAACATGCTCGGATAAATTATTTGAGCCTGATTGTATAATTTTGACTCTGTGTTGATTTAAGAAAATACCAAATAAAACTGGAACACATTTTTGCACCTGATTTTTATTTTTTTAAATCAAAGAACAGTTCAAAGAAATCATTAAAAACCTCAAATTATGATGTCATTCACATCCATGATGAAGGTATTTAAACTTCAGACCATAATCATAACTTCCTCTGTCGCATCAGCTTAAACGACTATGAGACTGCAGCACATGACAAATAAACTTGCTTCCCAGTACTCTTTATTAAACTGTCAGATTTTGTTACTCAGTCACTGAATGCTGGTCTAGATTGTTACAACCCACTTTAACCCCTGCAGGTATGTATCTGACTATGGTCCAGGGGAGTCCCGTTCACTGTGCCAACATAAACTGCTGACATCTATGAAGCTTCCATCTCCAACCTGCCGGATGTACCCACCCACCGAGCTGGAATGGACGTCCAACCAGAGGAAGGGAACCATGTTGGTAGACGTTCACACCTACAATGGTGAGACTAACTGAACATTTCCATTTTTGTACCATGAAACTGGATCAGTGGGCCTAAAGGCAGTGCAAAAATATCAGCTTTAATAAACTCACAACACCATTTGGCGTTTTATTTCAGATGAGAAGTTTGTAACTGAAGTGGAGTCTTGGACCACAGGAGAGCAGCTAGCATCGTGGATTCTTCATTTCAGGTATAAGTTGTAAACATATGTGATTTCCCCCACTTTGCTAACTAATGTTAGCTTCCTTAAAATTTTGTGTAATGTGTTGTTTTGTGCCATAGAGGTGTTTCGGAGGTGGTACAGGGCTGGTCAGTGTCTCTTTTTTCAATCGATGACGGCTGGTCTGATTTAGCTGGCTCAGATTTTGTCATGGATCTGCTGGCTGGAGCTGAAGCTGAAGTGCTCCCACCAGAAGGGACTTCCACCTCTACTTACTCTGATTACCTGTTCAGCAACCAGGGAGATAGGTAAAATAGTGAACAATTGTTTGGGGGTTTGTTTGTTTCATTTTCTTGGAGGGTCGGGGGCATCTTTTAAAGAATCCAGTGCCACTTATGACAACTGTTTTTCTATAGGATATCAACAACCGATCTAGATGACTTTATACCACCAGCACCACCCATACAAGCTCCTGGTCTACCTCCTTTTGAAGGAAACCAGTGGAGAAGAGATTATCCACAGGAAGGTAAGTATTATATGGTGAAATTTTAGTACACTGGTTATCTAATTAACACTGTCAGGAAGACCAAACAGAGCCATCTACTAATATAAATGTTTAGCTATAGTTTGTCTATTAGGAATTAACCACTTTCAGTTTAATGTTATTTATTTATATAGTACCAAATCACAACAGCTGAATCAAGGTGCTTTATACTGTAAGGTTAATACCCTACAATAAAACAGAGAAAACTCAGGCAATTCCAACAACAGATGACTCCCTATGAGCAGCACTTTGGCAACAGTGTGAAGGAAAAACTCCTTTTTAACCAGAAGAAACCTCTGTCAGAACCAGGCTCAGGGAGGGGCGGCTATCTGCTACAACCATTTCTGGTTGAAGGGGGTAAGACAGGATAAAGATATCAGTTAGAGAAACATTCTACAAAAAAAGACCTATAATTTTAATTTATGTTCTGTTGTGTTTCTCACTATGACTTCACATGTGATTGGCTGCTTCCAGTAATGGCAGCAACATGATAATATCAGATCATGCAACGGCTGTCTGCAAGTGCACACAGGCACAGTTCATTACTTGTCTCACCAGAAAGATTTTTTATTTTCTAGACCATGCAGTCCATCTAGCTCTAAATGTGTCCAGATAGCATTTCAGAAAATGTTTCACTAAACATGATAATGATAGATAAAAGAACTGATGACAACAAAAGACTGCCACAAAAATTACAAGTGAGATAGTAAGCTTTATTTTGCAACCATCACTTTAAACCAGCAGATAGGTTGTCCTCCCTCTGTCTCTATCTATATCTATTATGGCTGGGGGATAACGAGTATGTCCACACTAATTAT
The DNA here is from genome assembly GCF_056152115.1 of Neolamprologus brichardi. NCBI lineage: Eukaryota > Metazoa > Chordata > Actinopteri > Cichliformes > Cichlidae > Neolamprologus > Neolamprologus brichardi. The sequence continues at coordinate 914,665 of NC_142111.1, forward strand.
TTAATATTGAATAGACACCACACTGCAAAAAGATCTATACTAGTGCTGGGGCTGCATGGTGCTAACGCGTTAATTAGCTAAACACGCTAACACGTTGACGCTGTGCAGCCCCACACACGGGGCGATCCGCATTAACTCACTAACAGAGATTTGCCACATGCGGTTATGGCATTAACAAGATTAACGCTGACAGCACTAATCTATACACTACAAACCAAAATACATTCAGAAAAGTTAGGTGTGTGAAACAGTGGCTCCCAGTGAAGGGCCGTTTTTATCTGTACAAATGCCGCCTTGCACTGCTTTATCTCCTGGCCCAGATCTGGGGCACCCTTTCACGTGAGGTCAGTCAAGGGTCTGGTCCATTCCCCAAATCCAGGCACGAAGATGCAATGGCTACTGTTTTCTCCACCTGTAGGCACACCTGCCCGCCTCCCAAATGGTACGCTAATACTGTGCCTCCCTTGATCCAAACGCAGACTTCTTTGGGTTGGCTATGAGCCCCGCCTACATCAGGGACTCCAGGACCACAGCTACCCAGTACACATGCCGGTTGTTACTATGGATGATAGCATCATGGAGAAGGCTGTTTTTTCCTTGGATACTGCAGACAAGGGAATCTGCCAGTAGCCCTCGGTTAAATCCAGTGTGGTGAAAAATTGAGCCGGATCTTACCAGTTAAGGAGTCCAGCAGCCCCAACCCGGGCCATGAGATAGGCATCAGACCATGACACCTCATTCACCAGCCATACCACCTCATAGTCAACATCGCCAACTCACCGTGTGACCACAAAGAGTCCTTGCCTCTTTAAGCTTGAAGAAGGGCGTAATACAAGCACTTTGTCTCCCATTGAAAATTGCCTGAGTCTAACCCCTCTGTTGTACAGGTGCTGTTGACATTCCTGGGCCTGGAATAAATTCTCCTTTGACAACCTTGACAATGATTGCAGCTTTGCTTTCAGGTCCAGGACATACTAAATCTCATTTTTAACTGGGCTTGGGGGGAAAACACAATGAAGGCCTGGGGAGCCTCCCACACTGCAAACAACAAAGGGTCTATCCAGCGAGCCCAATTGCTTTCATCCTCATGAATGAACTTGAATAACAAAATAAAAACAAAATAAAAATACTATTATGTTTATGATTGTGTCAAAAAGTAGTATAAAAAATATTATGTTGATATTTAGTTTTTGGTTGAAAAATAAAGGAGTAGTCGTACAGGCAACCAGCAAAGACAACACAAAGGTCCTTTTTTTTTACTCTAACTAATGAGAAATTCTTTCCATCTTCAGGGCGCAGTCGACAGATGGAGGCCTATGTTGATGACATATTTGAACCCATACTGGACAATGGACCTCCAGTGAGTTGTGTTGTGTTTCTTTGCAGTTTGGCTTATAATTGTGTCTTCTAGTTAAGGGCACAGTGACTACTAGGCTAGTATTTCCCAGAGAAAAAAAATGTTCATGCATGATAACTTTACTTTCTCTGATATGAAAAACAATGTAAGAAAGGAAAGATATAAAGAGAAAAAGAGAGATGCTTTAAGGTAAAGACTGCTCGTTTGATAAATTAGAAATTTAAAGCTTGTATATGACGATGTAATTTATACTAGACAGTATGTGCAGGCTAAACTGTGTAGTATGCATTTTTAGTGTTTAGTTCAGAGATATGCTTATATATTGTAGAACGTTATTATGTTGTTACTGAGTTTTTTAAGACTTATTTCCAGCAACTCCACGTGTAGTTGTGGCTGCCCTGTCACTTATAATGTGATACACAGCTCATTTTTGTGTGTTTGTGTGTGTAGGACATGGAAAGAGTAGCTATCCTGAATCGCAGGATGAGAGGGGGAGGGGGGATTGGACCGATGCACTCTGGCATGTATGGAGCAGGTAGGAAATTCACACGCCACATGTATTTACTTCATAGTTGAACTACAAAACATTCTTAAACGTGCAGATTGTTCATAATGTTCACACTAAAAGGTAAAATCGATCTGCTTAGGGGTAGGGGCAGCAGTCTAAGCAGACAAAGCCAAACCTCCCGCTGCCAAGTTACCTCCACCTTATCCAGGGTAACCCCAGGCATTCTCAAGCCAGCTAAGAGATGTAATCTTGCCAGTGTATCCTGGGTCTGGCCCAGTGGCTCCTCCAGGTGGGACATATCCAGAGCACCTCACACAGGAGGTGACCAGAAGGCATCTAGTCAGATATCTGAACCATCTCGCTGGCTCCTTTGAATGTAGAGGAGCAGCAGCTCAACTCTTAGCCCCTCTCAAATGACTGAACTCCTCACCCTATCTCTAAAAAAGAGACCAGCTACCCTTAGGATAAAGCTTGTTTCTACTGCTTGTATCCGCACCCTCATTCTTTCAGTCACTACGCAAAGCTCGTGACCATAAGTGAGACAGGGGACGTAGCTTGACCAGTAAATTGAGAGCTTTGCTTTTATGCTCAGCTCTCTTCACCATGATGAAGCGGTACATCGTTTGCATCCATCCAGCTTTGGTCCCAATCCTTCTATCACTCACTTCCTCCCCTCTCTCCTCACTCGTGAACAAGACCACAAGATACCTAAACTACTCCACTTGGAGCAGCAATTCATTGATGACCCGGCGTGGGCGCTCCAGCCTTTTCTGACTGAGGACCATGGCCTCAGATTTGGAGGTGCTTCACACTAGGTTGCAAACAACTCCAGTGCAAGCTGGAGGCCAACTCTACTTGCAATGAAGCCTGATGAAGCCAGCAGATCCACCTACACCTAGAAATTATGTCCATAAAATTATAAAAAGAATCATTGACTAATGGCAGCTGTGGCAGAGTCCAACAACCACTGGAAATGAGTCAAACCTATTGCCAGAAATGTGGACCAAGCTCACATTTCTCCTTTGGCTCACAACAACAAGCTAGAACACCCCATACTCCTGAGTATGCAAAAAAAAAAAACAGGACAAAGAGCTGGTTGAGTGTTCTGCATCCAGGACAAAAAAACTGCATTGACCAGGGTTCAACAAATGGAAGATCTTTCCTTTCTGCTCCGCCCCCCTGGGGGGCATGAATTACCCATCTTGCCAGGTGGGTAGCAGTGTGATGGGCGACTCTGCTTCCTCTACAGAAGGCATGTCAGTGTGGTTAAAGAGGTCCTCAACGTATTCCTTTTACCACTTGACCATATCCTCAGTTGAGTTCAGCAGCACCCCACCACACCCTGTGAGTAGAGCAATGCTTTCCCTAATGAGATCCCGAATGGTGCCAAAATTGATTCAAGACTAACAGAAAGTCATGTTGAATCTGTTGGGCATTTTTCTTGGCCTTCAGACAATAATTCTGATTGCTACACTGCCAGATGGGAAAGGCAAAAAAAGAGGAGAAAAAAAACAAAAGGCCAATTCCTCAAGGGCAACTCCAGACTGGAATAGAGTCCAAACCCTCTCCAGGAGATTGGTTATGGAGCCCAAGTAAGTGAGTTGAGATGAGCTCTACTATATGTAACCAGTTGAAGGAGCTTGGGAAGAAAGTAACTGGCCTTTTTTAAGTTTCATGAAGACATTTCATCTCTCATCTAAGATGCCTGGTCCCTTGTTTTAGTTCTTTTCATAAGGGTTGATTGAATTACTCTGTCTGACCCCTCACCCAGGAACAATTTGGTTTGGGAGACCAGGGGACAACAGACGCCCCTGGCACCTGGGATTACTTGGACACATGAACTGAAATTGTATTGCTGCTCGTCATATATCTTATACACATTTTTGAAAGACAGGCTTTTAGCTTGTTATGTGCCATTTTTATTACCTGCACACTAAAACACCATTTTTACAGGTATGCCTATGACAATGCCAAGCTATCCTTTCGGTAAGTAATTAATTACATTTCTGATATAAAGAATCAAGTCTTCACTTCTTCTGGCATCATTGAGAAAATATTCACTTTTTGTCATGCCATTGATTATGAATGTGTCTTTAGGCCAGCCAGGTTTGTTTTAAGATCTCCATTTGATATGCAGTTAGGGGGCCCTGTAGAAGGCACACTTCAGTATAGTTAACTAATGTAACCGTACTGCAAGCCTCATTAGTTTACTGCCTATCCTTCAACACTGAAAAGCGGTGAACCATTATCCCTTCTTGACATACGACATGATGGGCTATACAGACAACTTATATATGCAGTGTTGAATTTGTAGTTTTTTCACATTCTGTTTATAATTTTCGTCATTCTTGATAATTCTTGATCTTTTTAACCTCTTAAAAAGGGGGATATCATTAGCGTGCTTTGTAGACATACACTAAACAAGCATAGTTTCACAAACTAGAGAATATCTTTTATAGGTCTAGTGCTGTCTGATTTCAATTTGGAGATATCTAATAGGTGACGGTTTTTATCAGGGGTCAGGTTGGGCCTAAACGTACCTGCTGTATATATTCAGCAGTTAAAATAAACACTGTTGTTCTTTTTGTTGTTGTTTTTAAAGCCATTTTAAAGCTGATTTGGTTAATGCTGTTTCTTGGTTTATTCCATGTGGAGTTTCATATCTCATATCTGTGTATGTATAATATATATGTATATCGCTTATACTGGTTATCTTTTAGAATATATATGCGGTTTAATTTTTATGTTTTGGATTTTTTTAAGTTATGGATTCAAATAAATTACAGAAAATGTTTCAATTCCTTAAATCTCCATATGTTACTTTCTGTATGTATAGGAGCACCAGTCAACCCCGCAATGCCCAGTTATGGTGTAAATCCCATGATGCCAGCCATGCCAGGTAATTCTCCAACAGTTCTTATTCATTTTTTTCAGACCTGGGCTCATATGATGCAGATTATTGGTAGGTCAACTACCGCCTCCTAAGGGACAGCCAACCAGCCTCCTCTGACACTGCCTCCTGGACCCACTGCATCCCCACCCCACCCCCCCACCCCACCCCCTCTAGCACATGACACTCCGCCATGTAACCCCATGTCCTTTAGGCTACGTTCACACTGCAGGCGAAAGCACATCAAATCTGACTTTTTTGACTCTATGCGACCCATATCCGATCATGGTGTGACAGTGTGAACGGCACAAATCCGATATTTTCAAATCCGAATCCGATATATATGCGATGTTTCAGAAAGCAACTGCTGTGTGAACGGTCATGTCGCATTAAATCCGTCTTTTACGTCACTGACACAAGACAGACACCAATTATCAGCGTCGGAGAAGTGCCCAAGAAGACATCGCGAACGCTTCCTGGCCATCCGGTGTAGATGTTAGTGACACTGTTGGGAAGACAGCGTTGGAGAAACATGAACATTTTATTTGTACTGCATAATCTGCAGATTCTGACAGAAATCTGCAGCTATCCTTTGAAGCAGCGCTCCTCTAAAACAGCAATAAGGATCATTATTAGGTTATTTACATTATTATGTAAATAACAAAATAACTTAAAGCAAAAATTGGGAAACGTGAAGTCTGAAGTCTTTATATTAAGGTCCATCAGTCAAACAATATTGTTTGCTGGGTCTAAACAGAGCGCGTTGTGTGTGACGTCTTCTTTTGCGCATCCGGGCCGCTTTGAGCGTTCACACTAGAGCACGTTTGCTGTCGCATTTTATTTGTGTGAACGAGCAGACAAAAAAATTCGGATTTGATCAAAAAATCGGAATTGAGTATTAAGACCTGCAGTGTGAACGTAGCCTAAGTCTAGGGAGTCTTAGTCTCATTCAGGCAATCCACCAACTCATTAGTCTGAGGGTGGTAAACGCTGGTCCAAAAGGTTTAATGCCCAGTACTTCTTCTTGTGTGCAAGACATGAACAAAGTGCCCTGGTCTGTCGGTATCTCTACCCTGGGATCCCGACTCAGGATATGACTTGAAACAGTGCCTGCACTGCACTCTTTGCTGAAATGCAGCACAACAGCACTGCTTTGGGATATTGTGTTGCATTAACCTGCATCAGAACGAATACAAAGTGATATCCCCGTGCACTCCAGTGAAATGGCCCAATGAGGTCCATGCCAATGCGCTTAAATGAGACCTCTATTAACTAAACAGGCACAATGGCGCTCTTGGAACAGCCAACTGGTCCAGCAGCTACCCCCTCCCCCCAAACAACTGGTACCAACAACTGTGTGCATTCTTCCTGAATGGGATTGTCGTGACTCACTCTGCATAATCTGTCCCTAATCATCACAAAATAATTAAATGCCAACGCTACGTCAGGTCGCACTTTGACCATCAACATTTGTGGTCAAAGTGCAACATTTGTCATCACAAGACGGCTCTGGTGGAGCAAATCACTGGAAGTGCAAAAAAACAAAATTATATATGCATGAAACAGTTTATAAGCACTGTGTTTGCGGAGTTTTATATATGTATTTAAATATGTGTAACAATTTCTCATAATTGATCATACACAGCCATGATGATGCCTCAGGCTCCCATGCCTGCTCCTGCTGCTGACCCCATGCAGATGGCAGCAGCAACGCAACAGGCTCTAATCAACCAGCAAGCCCTTGTCATGGTCAGCACTATGATGATCATTTTGTTCACATCCTTTATCACCCCTTCATCCCTCGTAAGGCCAAAGTTTAAATTTCTCCCCTGTCCTCTCAGGCCCAGCAGATGACCATGCAGGCAATGACTCTGTCCCAGCAGCAGGCACAGGAGCAGCAGAAGAAGGAGCAGGAGAGACTGAAGAGGGAGGAACAAAGGCAGAGGGAACAGGAAAGAAGGCAGGAGGATGAGAGGGAACGGAGGCGTAGGTCGGAACGGCGTTCTAAAGACCGTTCAAGTTCACCTCCTCCTCAGTCTCGCTCACCCCCACCTGTCCAGTCCAAAGCATCTGCACCTAAAATCACCCAAAACTACAGTCAGCCTGAGGCAGAGGTATTTATATAAATATATATACATATATATATATATATATATATATATATATATATATATATATATATATATATATATATATATATATATATAGTATAGTATATTGTGTGAGAAACTACTTTTCAAAACACTGTCAGTGTGGTACTTGTATTCAGTTGGTTACTTGCTGTGACATTTTTTTTTAAAAATCCTTGCCCCCTTGAATTTCTGAGCATTACTGCCCACTCCCACTTTCCCTCTCTGTCACATCCACCCGCTCCCGCAATATTTGTATCCAGTCCTGCCCACACCCACAGACTTTTTTCACATGGCGTCAGAGCTAGTGGGATGCATCCACCTAGAGGGAAAAACAGTACTGCAGACCTTTGCACTCCTTTGCCATCAATCACAGTTTAACAAAACGCCAGATAGTTGCTGTGCTGTCGAATGCACAAATCTACATTTATTTACAGCTGCCAGAAGAGCGTAAAGTATTGCGCCAACACACCTCTCCTAACCCCACCTTAGGGATTGACCTAATCACACCAATCCCTGCTTCTCCACAGTAACCCCGGCTGCATTTTGAACTGTAGGAATGATTCACTGACACTGTAAAAACTTTACTGTTATGACACAACATTAATGTGACAAATTAATACTTTTCTGGCCCTATACTGTAAATGTCAAAATGAACAAAACATAATTTTTCCATGTGGTAGTTTATTTAAGCTAGTTATGTACTGCTTTCCTTTGCTTTAACTATGAACTGTTTCTTGTTCTTTACCTCCTACATGGCAGCATTTTTTACCCGTCCAGACTGAAATTACAGGTAGCTGTCCGTATTTTGAAACTGTTGATCCTGGCAGCAGTGTAATGTGAGGGATTCTCTACAACATACGCATAGATGTGACTGAACTGGAGCTCGCAAATTATAAAGCAGATTATTAATCAAAAATCCCCAAAATCTTTAGTATTTCAGTGTACAATCTTTTATAAATGACTTGCAAATACATATATATTATTCAATTGAAATGATAACTGACTTGTTTCTGAAAACAGCTGGTCAATACGCTTACAACGTAGGATACAGACAGTGTTTGCTTTAGTCTTTCAATTTGGGTTTTTTACCTCAAACTCTGTGAATGTGAAACAATATTGTCATGTCATTATGCGCTTCTTTCTCCTTATCATTTAAATGTTACTTTTACAGCCAGAAACAGAAGTAAACTTAGATCCAGATGAGCTATACTCTGTCAAAGATAAGAGGGACTTCTTCCAGAAGATTGGTGAGTTCAACAGCAAAATGTTCTTTCTTGCTCAAATGACTTAATGTCATTCACAAGATATATGTTTGACAGATTGTTTGCCAACAAGTCATGTATAACATTTATAAATTTCTGCAATAACCTTTTCCCTTTCACCACGCTTTTATCTCCAATGTATTGGTCAGATTCATGCCCAAGAATTTTTCTTGATTCCATATTTTCTTGAATGCTTGATTCATGACTTTGTAAAGCCAGGGGTTTATTCAATTCAATTCAATTTTATTTATATAGCGCCAAATCACAACAAAAGTCGCCTCAAGGCGCTTCATAGATACAGAGAAAAACCCAACAATCATATGACCCCCTATGAGCAGCACTTTGGCGACAGTGGGAAGGAAAAACTCCCTTTTAACAGGAAGAAACCTCCAGCAGAACCAGGCTCAGGGAGGTGCGGCCATCTGCTGTGACCGGTTGGGGTGTTTAGCCTGGCTTTACGGGATATTTTTGTTAAGAAGGTCCATCCATCCATCCATCCATCTTCATCCGCTTTATCCGAGGCCGGGTCGCGGGGGCAGCAGCCTAAGCAAAGAGGCCCAGTCCTCCCTCTCCCCAGCCACCTCCTCCAGCTTATCCAGGGGAACACCAAGGCGTTCCCAGGCCAGCCGAGAGATATAATCTCTCCAGCGTGTCCTGGGTCGGCCCGGGGCCTCCTCCCAGTGGGACATGCCTGGAACACCTCACCCAGGAGGCGCCCAGGAGGCATCCTTGTCAGATGCCCAAACCACCTCAGCTGGCTCCTTTCGATGTGGAGCAGCAGCGGCTCTACTCTGAGCCCCTCCCGGATGGCCGAACTTCTCATCCTATCTCTAAGGGAGAGGCCAGCCGCCCTTCGGAGGAAGCTCATTTCTGCCGCTTGTATCCGCGATCTCGTTCTTTCGGTCACTACCCACAGCTCGTGGCCATAGGTGAGGGTAGGGACGTAGATCGACCGGTAAATTGAGAGCTTCGCTTTTACACTCAGCTCCCTCTTCACCACGACGGACCGGTGCAGCATCTGCATTACTGAAGCTCCCTTCTCCCATCACTCGCGAACAAGACCCCGAGATACTTGAACTCCTCCAATAGGGACATTCCATGTCCCTATTGCCAGTCTTGGCAGCCGGGGGGTCAGTCCACCAGGGCCTCCGCTCCTGGCCGCCACCCGACACACAATGCACCCGACCCCTATGGCGCCTCCTGCGGGTGGTGGGCCTGCGGGAGGATGGGCCCATGTCTAAGGCCCGGCCACCAGACGCTCGCCCTCGGGCACCCTCCCCGGGCCTGGCTCCAGGGCGGGGCCCCGGTAACCCTATCCCGGGCAGGGTAAACTGTTCCCTCTGTGTTCTTTTCATAAGGGTCTTCTGAATCGCTCTTTGTCTGGTCCCTCACCCAGGACCAATTTGCCATGGGAGACCCTACCAGGGGGCAAAAGCCCCCAGACAACATAGCCCCTGGGATCCCTGGGACACACAAACCCCTCCACCACGATAAGGTTGCGATTCACGGAGGAGGTTAAGTTAAGAAGGTCCTCAAGTCAAAATATACACATTAAATGATTTTAGGCTGCAATCTTTATGGAGTTGCTTTTGACTAGTTGGTCCATGTTGTGATGTTTTTATGTTTTACAGGAGGTTTAAATATTGTTTTTCTATTTATAGAATTAAATTTGCATTTTCAGTGATTGCTCCTGTTGTGTTTTTTTGCCCTACAGCCACTCAGCCCAACTCTAAAGACCCTAAAACCCTAAAGACACGTCAAGCCCCAAGCACAACCAGACAGCAACAGCACTCACCTCCATTAACTCCTCCTTTGCCCCCACCTGTAGCACCTAAGCCAGAAGGTAAGAGGATTTTACAAGTTCAAGGGTTCTCTGAACTGATCCTTCCTCTAAAAAGCTCATTTTAATTCAGGGTAATCTCCAAACTAACTACCAAATAAATGGTAAAATGATAGTAAATAATAATATTTTGTACCAAAAACATTATGGATTCAAGTCTTTTTACACGTAAAAGTCTGAGCCAAGGTTTATGTCGTTTGCATGTTACATTGTTTTTTTTTTAATTTTGCTTAAGCATTTTTATCATGCAGCTAAGAACTTGACATAACATACCATTATTCTTACATTATTTACTATTTGGGCTACCTCTCCTTATATGCAACAGTGTTACAATACTGCTGTTTCTTTTTTAATCAGGATTCTTTGCTCTCCTGTACACTTTCATTTGAACTTTTTATAGTATTGTTGCAGCATATTTTAATTACAAACTCTAACCTTCACTGATGTGTTACTGTAATTCATGTTCCTGTCAATAGCTTCAGTGATGACCTTTCATACTTAATGAAAATTGGCCAAAATACTGAACCATCAAAGAAAGTGGGTTCGGTTCAGATAATAGTCCAAGCCAAAAACTTACATGTGAAAAGATCCGTAATAGAATCTGCTGCTAATGACTCGGTAACTGATGGCACAGGGCATCTTTACTGCAGAAGTCTGACCTCAGCAGGCTGTTTTGGTGCCACTATGGGGATCAGCAGCATATTAGGAAGGCTTGCTAGTGTTTATATCTTACATTTCCTGCGTTTTGTCTCCCATAGTGAAACATCCTGCAAGGGAAGTTGACCCCCGAAAAGAAAAACCAACCCCAACTCCCCTCACTAAGCCTCAACCTGAACCCACTTCCAACATTCGGGAAATCATCAAACAGTTCAACAGCCGACCACAACCAGAACCCGAACCCTTTCAGCCCGTCAGGTCTGAGCACTTCATCCTCTGTGTACACATTTCCATTAAAGTCTGAAATTGAAGTTTCCTTTAATCATCTGGATGCTTGAGCCTTCTTTATATCTTACATGTGATGAAAAACTACCAAAGATGAGTCAGTATAAATGTTGGGGGGAAATGGAAAGGCATTTTAGATTGTCAGAGGTTTGAGTATCACTTTAAACATAATTGGAGCTTTCACCAAATGTTGGTGAATGTGTCCACTTTGCAGCCAGTCACATGGCTATCCTGACCAATTCAGTCTGTTGATGTCGGCAGCTCTGATGTTGCTCCTCTAACAGACCATAGGAGGTGCACTCTCTAAAACAGACTGAGAGAAAATCCCTAACATGTTGCTGTTCACTTTGAAGCATCTCTGCGTCCTAAGGACATAGAGCCAGTTTATTCCCTTTTTGTGTACTGACTCAGGTTGTAAAAGGGTCACCATCCCAGGTCCTTAGAACTTTGGGGATGATGTCATCGGGGACTGCAGCCTTGCTCTCGTGTAGTTTCTCCTGCTGTCACTTAACCTAGCCAAAAATGACAATAGGGAAGGGGTTCATTATATGAGGAAGTTGAGGAAAAGGGAAAAGCGCTGAAAGTAGTAGAAGTGTATGGAATCCAGGATGTGTGATGGAGGAGGCACCACAATGGTATAAACTAACCTAACCCTGTTAAAGATATTATTTAGCTCTTTTGTTCTCTGCAGATTGCCCACTGGTTGTCCGTCTCCCATCTTACACACAGTGGTTTTCTTCTTCCCACTCTATAGCATTGGTGGTGATGTTAGGCCTCCTGCTCTCTTTGTTTGTACGCCAGTATTAATTATGACTCAGAGATTTAGGCATCTTTTCCCTGGAATTTAAAAAAAAATTAAAACTAATGTTTTTTTTGTTTCCTTTTATCAGATTTTACATCTTAAGCTCGTTTTACTCATATTCTATCAGTTCATAACAAAACGTGTTGAGAGCGTGCATGTAAATGAAACCTTAATAGAATTGTCTTGTTTTCTACATCTCTTTTTTCTCCTCTTTGCAGATATCCTGCAAAATCATTTGTAAAGAAGAGTAACCCCAAAGAGGAAGCTCTGGCTAAGCTTAAAAACAAAGCACCAGTGGCACAACAGAAGGTCAGAATGCAAACAAATCTTTTTTGTTTGTTTATGCAATTACACTCTTAATTAGGTAATTCTTTAACAGTTTGACATCCTTCCTGTATGTAGAAACAGTGGGTGCCTCCTCCACCCCCTTCTCCAAAGACCCGTTCACCACAGAAATCTCCACCATCAACAAGGGGTCGCAGAGTCATCTCCAACAGCATGAGACAGAAACAGCGCTCCCTGGAGGACCTGTTCAGCTCCCAGCAGCCCCAGCACCCTCCTCCTTCTCCCCCTGACTCCCCACCACCTTCCCCAGGCTTTCAGGACATCCCTGAGCCACCATCAATGGCTGCTCCATCAATAAGTGGGTGTCCCCTGACTTCATGTTTCCCCATACATCAGCATTATTCTGTGACATATTTGGCTGATAAATAGCATCGGCCGACAACAGTTCTATATGCCCTCATATAGAACTGAGGGCATGTATCTTTGTCAGTAACTTTAGTTTACTGTGTATTAACTATAGATGATGATATGCCAGAGGACGGAGGCATTCAGTCCAAACTCCACCGCTTCTCTGCTGGGGTTTACTTCTCATACTACAACATGCCAGGAAAACTGTTCCTGCGGAAAGAAGTAAGATTTGCATGCACACAAAAACAATTAGGAGGTTCACTTATATGGGTACTGTTTTGGGTCCTTCTTACTATTGTGAAGGACCCATCAAATAGGGATGCAGTGGGTTTTGTGGAAACAAGATTGTTATAAGAGGAGAAACTCCTTTCTTGAAAGACCAAGGTCTTTCATAAAATTCAATTTTGTTTCTGCCAAATCACAAACACCTTCAGGCAACTGCCTGAAGGTGTTTAAGGTAAAACGCAGTAACTAAATTGCCCCCTTTAACCAAACACTTCACAACTGTTTAAAGGAAAAACTTCCTTTAAACAGGAAGAAATCTTCAGCAGAACCGAAATTAAGGTGGGAGTGATGAATGGAAGACAGGACAAAATAATCAATGTGCAAGAGAGTCAGATATTTATAATAACTACTGAAAATATAGAGTGGTGTGTAAGCACAAAAAACACTCCGTGCAGTAGGGCAGCCCCCAGCAGACGAGGCCTATTGCAGTGTAACTATGGGAGGATTTAGGGTCCCCTGATCCAGACCTGCTTTATCAAAAAGGGAAGTTTTAAGTCTAATGTTGAAAGCAGAAGAGTTTGTTTGGCTCCTGAATAGTAGCTGGTTCCACAGAAGATGGGCCTAAAAGCTGAAGGCTCTCCCTCCCATTCTACTTACTTGTTGTTCTTAGGAACCACAAGTAAGCCAGCAGTCTGACAACTGCTGTCATTACCCTCACTGCACAATTCTGGAGCAATTGAACGCATTAGCGGTTTTTAAGAAAGCCAGAAAATAATTGTTATAGCAGTCCAGCCTAAAAGTAAAAAATGTGTTAATATTTAAGCGGACGATGTGTTACGGCCGAGAGGGCCAGGCTGTGGGTGTGGACTCAAATGCAAACACAGAGGGAGGCAAAACGGGCGTGAACACAGTGCTTTATTTACAGTGCCTAGTTAACTTACAAAGCAGGAAACTATGAATGCTATGAACTGAGAACTATGAGGTCAAACTATGAACATGAAACTCAGTGCTATGACTAGGTGCTAGATTTCATGGATGGATCCTGGGAATGGAAAAAGGGGCAGCGGCTTGGATGGAGGTACGCAGTCACTATAATGAGAGGAGACAAGCAGTCAGTGGCAGTCTAGTGAATCACAGCTGAAGGATTAGACTATGGTGGTTAGGGCTTACGTGTTGCAGGTTAAAGTGTCATGCGAGGAGGGGGCGTCCAAGGGGTTCCGGGTGAGGAGTGTCCAGAGAGGGTCCAGAATATACTTGGAGTGAGGAACTTGGCAGGGAGGCAGGCAGGTGTAGATGTGAGTAGTTTAGCTTGGGAAGTGCGACTGCCAGGTGGGTCGTGAGTTAGCAGAAAATCTGGCAGAGGTCTGTTGTGAATGCTGGTCTTATATGCTGGTGACTTGATTGGAACCAGGTGTGGAAGCTGATTGGAGTCTCTGCCTGAAGGTGGAGCCCAGCGGACCATGACGCAATGCAATTAAAAACGGCATTTCACTACACTTGGAATTTGAAGTACTGCTGTTATAAGTGTGTTGGCCCTGCGACAGACTGGTGACCTGTCCAGGGTGTACCCCGCCTCTTGCCCTATGGCAGCTGGGATAGGATCCAGCACCCCCTGCGACCCTCAAAAGTATAAGCGGAAGCGGATGGATGGATGGATGGATGGATGGATGGATGGATGGATGGATGGATGTTGTTATAAGTCCATGTTAGTAACTGCAAGTTTTATGTGCAGGTTTTTTACCCCAGAGAGATGTTTAACCAGCCCTATATTCTTAATCTGTTGTGTGAACAGGTCTGTATATTTCTTTGGTTCATCCATATATCTGATAGACATGGTAGACACACATAGAGACTCTAATACTCTATTTTTACTTTCTTTTTTTTTTAGATAATCAAGGACACTTACTCTGACAGCTGCGAGAAGATCAGCAGAGAGGAGAGAAGGAAGATGAAAGATCTGCTGGGTAAGATTTTGATAGTTTATCAGAAACCTTAATGCTGCTTTTCCAATCATTATCCGCCAGCGGCTTGAAAGAATGTGACTCAGTTACACCATTTTTGCCACCCACAATAGCAAATTTCAACGTAGGAACAACTATAAACACCATCCAGGACAACAACATGAAGAAGAGGATTGTCATTGCAGCTCGAGACAACTGGGAAAACTACTTTACTCGTCTGTTCCCTGTGAAGGTGAGCAGACCAAAAAATCAAAGTAAAAAACATCCAGACTGTACTGTCCGTTCTGTGATCAGTCGAGTTCGGCTGCTGCTTCTCTGAGCTTTACTGCTCTTTGTGTGTTTAGCCAGCTGTATTCTACAATATACACTCTTCCACACCTTTATTTAGTATAACTATTCAAAAACAGGTATAGATTCAGGTTATTCTATCTAAGCAACCAATCAAATAGCAGCAACTCAATGCATTCAGGCATGCAGAGGTCCAAGAGGACCAAGAGGTCCTGCAGATATTTCAACATATATTTATATATGTTTTAATATTTCAGTAGCTGCAAATCTACCAGGATTTTCCCACACAGCCTTTGTCAATCACACACAGTTTTGTATGTGATTAAGATAAGATCTTATTCTAGCCGTCAGCCTCATTGATCATATGAATAGGGCATCTAACTAGCCAGAAATTTAAGGTCATCCAGGTCGTCATGTGTTCAAGAAATTCCTGCAGTTTAACTACTTTGGTGTGTGTTATCTGGCTTCATGGATAGATTCAATTCAATTTCAATTCAATTTTATTTATATAGCGCCAAATCACAACAAAAGTCGCCTCAAGGCGCTTCATAGATACAGAGATAAACCCAACAATCATATGACCCCCTATGAGCAGCACTTTGGCGACAGTGGGAAGGAAAAACTCCCTTTTAACAGGAAGAAACCTCCGGCAGAACCAGGCTCAGGGAGGGGCGGGGCCATCTGCTGTGATTGGTTGGGGTGAGAGAAGGAAGACAGGATAAAGACATGCTGTGGAAGAGAGACAGAGATTAATAACAGATATGATTCAATACAGAGAGGTCTGTTAACACATAGTGAGTGAGAAAGGTGACTGGAAAGGAAAAACTCAATGCATCATGGGAATCCCCGGCAGCCTACGTCTATTGCAGCATAACTAAGGGAGGATTCAGGGTCACCTGGTCCAGCCCTAACTATATGCTTTAGCAAAAAGGAAAGTTTGAAGCCTAATCTTAAAAGTAGAGATAGTCTAAAGCTGGGTATCGTCTGCAAAGCAATGAAAACCTATGCTGTGCCTTCCAATTATACTCCATGTAATTAGCTACATTAAAAACGTAATTAGTCGTAGCACTAAACCCGTGGATTTCCATAATTAACATTTATGTGTGAAGAGGACTTCCCTGTTACATGAACAAACTGGAGTTTGTTCGATAGATATGATTCAAACGGATGCAGCACAGACAGATTATGTGTCAAACTGCACCGAAAAGTTGTCTGTTTGGTGATATTGGTTGTTGTTTTGACACATTGTATTTGAAACAATCTCCCTCTTCAAACAGTTTATTTTTGCGCCCCTTCCTTAGTATTTAGTAGATCCTGAAGTACTGCAACCACAACGTTACTGGCATCTGTATGCATGAACACATGGATGGGATTGTGTTGGGTGTGCGCTTCCACAGGCCCCGCTGGTTTAGAGACTTATTCCTATTAACGAAGCAAAGAAGCAAGACGAACAGCTTTAACCGGCTTTTCACACGCTAGCACGGGAAGGATCTCAGAGCAGCCCTTCTGCCCTTGGTCTCAGACCACTTTGAAGAAAGAGCTTCCCCTGCAGCCTTTTATTCTGTGACACAGTTTACACAAACACCCATAGTAATTGAACTAAGATTTACAAATTTAAGTAACACAATGACAACATTTAACAATTTCAACCTAACAGATCGGATGGGGAAAAATGTGTGTAGAGTATGCAGGGTTCACCATGAGGTAATATTACTCTGATTGGTTGAGTATCTCCATGGTATCAGCTGGAAGATTGCACCATATGAAAAATAAGATTGATGAATTCAGATTCAACATTACTCTGGATTGTTTCTGCCCATTTTGATGTTTCTATTATAATAACATATACAGTATGTTCAGGGGTATGATTGAGATATTGGGTCTTGATTGAGGCACTAAAGTCATGAGCTGTGTAGTTTAAAGTGCAATACAGTAGAATCTATTTACACTTCTTACAGAGATTTATTTGCAAGCATCTCCTGTTTGTACGCAGCCAGCCAGTGGGGATGCCCAGGTGTTGGGTGTGTCTCATCGCGGGATTCGTCTCCTTAAGATGGTGAGGGCATTGGGGATAAACCCCAAACATCTCCGGCTACTCAAAGGTTACAGGTGAGCATTTGCATGCACAAATTCACATGAGAGTAAGGTATTTATTTTAAATACTTTCTCACTGTGTATGTACATTCTACATACTATCCATTTTTAAAATTAAAATAAAAAATCTCATCTGGATCCATAACATACATGCTACATAAATGATATAAAATGTAATTATCTCTACGTAAAGTTCATTATTTATTATCCTAAAACAGTCATTCTCAAACTGCAGGCTCCCTCTAGTGGTACACAGGAAGTCTCTGAAAAATATTTAAGATTAAATAATTATACCATGTTCTGACTGAGGGATTTCTGAAAAATTAAAATGTACAGCTCGGCCACATACGCTTTTTTTTTTCCACTCAATAAAAATTAACGTAAGGATTCCCGATGGTTAGGGACAAATGCAATCACATGGCAGGGTGCTGTAAACAGACCAAACTTCAGCCAGGAGAACAACTGAGATAATCCATCCACAATATGAGGTCAGTCATTAATATACTGCTGCATGGGCTGGGCTGTAGTTAGATCGTAAGGGTTTAAAAACTGGGCTTTAAAATGAATAGTGGCAATAAAATCTGAGAGAGGCCGACAGTGATCACTGCCTTTTATTAGGGGCTTGTTCAGATTAAATAGAACAAGATACAAAGCATTAAAAACATGTTAAAAACACAACAGCCTTAATAAACACAGTAGTTTGGACCCGGAAGCAGGATTATACGTCATCACCTAAAGACCAGACATCCCACCTACAGTTGTTATTATTATCACTTGTCACACCCTGTTTATGACAATTAAAATGAATAAAATCCATATAAGAAATAAAATTGTCTCATGTAAACTGTATATGGTTTTAAATAGGCCTATACTACTGTACTTTAATGTCGGTCATAAGTTCATAAGTTTCATAACTTTAAAAGCGATATATTTTATTTATTTTTTTTGACACTTTTTATTTATTTAGGAACATTTTTGTGCAACAAGATAAAATAATAAAAAAGAAAAAGAAAAAACAGAAACAATATGAGGTCATGGGAAGATAACATACGCCCGTACATACATCTGCACATCCACATATACATACGCCAGCAAGTCTGCATTACTAATTCTACGCATTAAAGGAAAAGCGATATATTTTATGAGGTGGTACTTGTTGTGAAAAGTTTGAGAATCACTGTCCTAAAATATTATTTATTTATTTATCATCCTCATTAGCAAAATATGCCAGCCTGACCTGGAACTGCCCCTAAATTGGCCAACACCACCTCTCCCCTGCAGCTCAGTGAAAAACACGTCATGGCCACGAAAACAAACATTGTTAACTTTGCCTGTCAGTCGTTTTCATAACGTGGCTTTCAAGTACAGTCCAAAGTTCACGCTCCCAAGATATCA
Source organism: Neolamprologus brichardi (assembly GCF_056152115.1). NCBI lineage: Eukaryota > Metazoa > Chordata > Actinopteri > Cichliformes > Cichlidae > Neolamprologus > Neolamprologus brichardi. Next base: position 933,054 of record NC_142111.1, read on the forward strand.
GCAGCTATATTGTTCCACTGTTTTCATCAGCTAGATTAAGTTGCTATGGTAATAACTATCACAGGTCTCGTGTGCTATTCCTTATGGACGTTTTTGCTACATCTTTGATATTTTAATTCATTGTTGCTGTTGGTTATTGCACTAAATGTTAACGTGGGTCTTCATGAATAAAGTTTTGCAGAGGTGCTGTCAGCTGAACTTCAGGGTGAAGACACAGTGGCTCTGAAGCTGAAGAGTGAAAAACTGGTGTTGCAGTCACGCAGGGCTCCTCAGATCATTGCTATGATTCAGTCATTCATCCTGGAACTCATCAAGGTACTCTTTTGATAATCATAGTTCATTCCATGGTCGATAATTTTAAAGGTTTTCAGCTTATATTCAGAGTCTCCTTGTCTTTAGAGCCTCTTCAATTTTAGTTCATCTCTCACTCCTCCCTTTAGGACTCAAACCATGTAGTTGCCCTGAAGAGTTTTGTAACAGATGACAAGAGTCTACTCAGCTTCAATAAGGGTGATATAATCAAACTGCTGCCAATGGAAGGGCTAGAGCCAGGTAAAGTCATGTTAGTTACTAAGACACATATTATTTTCATTGTTTCCAGTCTAATTAGATTTGTCTGTTTCACCAGGCTGGCGTTTTGGCAACAAGGGAGGACGTTCTGGTCTTTTTCCAGAAGGCCTCACCCAGCCATCTGCAGCCCCAGACTACCACTGTCTCAATCTAAACAGAGATGAGAAGAGGAAAAGCATGAGGAAGACTGTCAGCCCACCCAAAGTTCCATCTCCAGCTCTCATCAACAGACACATGGGCAGCCCTAATTCAAAGCAGCCTGGAAGAGAGGCTTCACCCCACGGTTTGGTGCATGGATCTCTCCAGAGATCACAACAGAGCTCAATGCAGGGCTCAGTCCTCAACTTAGAGGTGAACTCACCGATGGCTGACTTTGCCATGAAGTACTTCAGGTAGGATAAAAGTATGCTAAGTATTATTGTGAACTATGCTGAAGTGGTTTGGGGTCACATAACATGGAAAGTATAACTTTGTTCCACCCTTCTTTGTTTATTGAAGACTGGGGACAACAGGTCTGCCAGTCAACGGAAGGAATTTTTCACAAGTGATTGAATACACAGAGGTAAGTTGTTGCAGTCCCTCTGATGTCATATGACCACATGTTTTAGTGTGAAATTAGTTAGATCTAATCCTATAACCAATAGTCAATGCACACCTATAATAGATGCCTTCCTGCAGTAAAATATGCCTTATTGTTATTGTAAAAAGTCAGCACAACGAAAATAAACTCCACCTAAACTTGGTTTATATCTGACCCAGATAGACTGCAGGTCATAACTTCTTACCTGAAGTTCAGTTCACCGCCTCGGGTCTCTGCTCCTCCTGCCTTTCTATCATCCACCTGCTGGCCTCCACCACTTGCTAATGTTACTGAATCTGTAGAAGCTCCGCAATAGCCACCACCAAACAACTGAGTTATTTTTTCACATCTCCCTTCATCTGGCCAATCCACCACCTTTCAGTGTTTATACCGTTACGGAAAAAAACGGAAAAAAAACCCATCGGCCCATAAAAACGAAAAATCCCCATCGGGCAACTGCCAGTCCAGCTATGCTTGGGACAAATGATTCCTTATACATCTTTTTGCTAGCTAAAGGTGTCCTATAATCTCCAGATAAAGAGGGTGTTCACTAGGGCTGGGCCATATCATACCGTTCACGGTAATACCGGTATAATGTTGGGTAACGATAAGAATATCGTTACGCGATAGAATATGGGTAAAACACGCATGCGCAGTGCCTTTGTTTTCATACACACATGGCAGAAAAATCATGGCGGCAATGGAGAATGAGAAGAGCGAAAGCGGATCGTTAAATGAAACGGATGAACCAGAATTGGTTTTTCTCTGTATCTATGAAGCGCCTTGAGGCGACTTTTGTTGTGATTTGGCGCTATATAAATAAAATTGAATTGAATTGAATTGAATTAAAAGTGCTGCAACTTCACTGGTGTGGAACTGGTTTAGCTTTCGTCCGTCAGATACACAACAAAGCACTATTTTTGGTAGCGCATGCTAGCGGGCCGTCGTTATTACCGTGTTGTTTGGAAAATACGGCGCACTTAAAATCAATCCTTTGATTTTTCTGAAAATCGACAGAGCCCCTTATAATCCCGTGTGCCTTATGTATGAACTCTGGTTGTGTTTACTGACCTCGAAACGATTTTATGCGCTCGAAAATCTGTCAAATGTTTTAGTACGACTTTGCTAAGCTACGAACCCGCACCGCTTGATGGATTATCGGAGCATTACGGCTATCGTAGGCGGGAGCCTCGCGGAGTGTTACGTACTCTGCTCTGTGTGTGTATAACCTCTTTTTAAGTTTTGTGGATATTCTACATGGTTATGCTGAGGATATGTCGGCCAGTTTCCACTGGAAATGCCTTTTGGTTAAACTGTCAGCGAGGAATTTACATTTGCACTGTTAAATTTTTATATAACTTTAATGCACATAAAAAACAGCTGCTTGTTTAAGTGAAAATACATTGATGTTTTTTGTTTTGTTTTTTTGCACTAATAAAGTTGTGGAGTTGTAAAGTATTTTGTCAAGTGTCAATTATATCGTCAGTTATATTGTTATCGCAAATTTTCAAATGTATATCGTGATAAATATTTTTGGTCATATCGCCCTGCTCTAGTGTTCAGTCAGCAATGATAGATCAGACTCAAAACGGCCCAATGATAAAGCTATACAACAGTTCTGATAATCGGTTTGTTTTTGATGGCCACAGTCAGGTTACCAGACTGAAACTGAACATAAGGATCAAGTTTATCAAGTTTATCAGCCAAGGTTACATAGCTACAACGTTTTGGAAAGACTTTATCTCCAAAGCCTCTTAACATCCTAATAACAATCTCTGGTTGGTTAATGGTCATCATGTGACTGATGCAAGCCAGATCCTTTTATTTGGCAAAATTGTGATTAATAGTTAAATGTATTCCAATAAAATTTGAAACCGTTTGATCAAGACCCCCTTCAACTGTGCTAAACACACACTTAAAATGTGTCCATGGAGAGAGTCCGGCCCTTTTCCTTAGACAGATGATTTGCTCTGGGCTACATCAGCCAATATAGTACTAGTCCTTCTAGTCCTTCCACACAGGGCAGCTGTGGTTACAACTGTAGCTGCCTCCACCAGTGTGTGAATGTGAGAGTGAATGAATAGTGGAATTGTAAAGCGCTTTGGGTGCCTTGAAAAGTGCTGTATAAATCCAATCCATTATTATTATTATTATACTTATTTGAATCTAGTCAGTGTTAATGAAGCTTTGTGAAATAATAAAACTAAAAGCTAACTGTGATGTGTGTCTTTTTCACACAGACTCCCGTCCAGGAATCTCTCATTCTCTATAATGACCCTGAAATCAATGAGTTATCTATTCAGTGTTTCACAAGTGAGTGTACCCACAATAACACATGGTATTATACATTGAAACTTTTTTTCCTGTTCTTTCTTCATCCACGCATTTGTCTGTCCTTTCAGACATGATGGAGTACATGGGAGACATGCCAGTGAGGAAGAACAGCAGCCAGCCAGAGTGTCTGAGGCAGATTCTTCTGGTGAGTGCATATTCAAACCGTTTCTGTAAGTTGGGTGGACTTTTGCTTTAATAGTAATGACTCTCTCACTTCTGTTCAGCTAGGGAAGGAAAAGGAACTGCTGAGGGATGAAATATTCTGCCAGGTTATCAAGCAAACTACCAACAACCCAAAAAAGTAAGCCTATCAAAAGTAAAGAGTCTATTTAAAAGCCGTAAACTGCGATTGAACAGATTTGGGTTCTTAAAGAGATTTTTAATTTTTCAAATTTACTTTTGTTTACAAATTGCAAATGTATTCTTTGCCATTATTATCTGATCTTGAATCTGCAGATCCAGCTGTTCCTTAGGTTGGCAACTACTCAGTGTGGTGGCTGGCTTTTTCCCTTGCTCTACTACACTGCAGCCTTATATCACACGCTACCTCGATGACATCTCTCAGGATTATGTGCACCCATACCATGGTAGAGGAAGTTGTTTTGATGAGGAAAAAACTTATATGTCAATTTCATGTTTCAATAGCTTCTTCACTAATATGATGTCCTCCTCAGAACTGGCATCTTTGAGTCATGATAACCTCCAGCGCTCTCTTCGCTTTGGTGGTCGCCGCAATATCCCCTCATATCCTGAGATAGAAGCAATACTGGCAAGTTGACTTACTCACTCAAACAATACAAAGTTCTGATTGATCTGGCCTCATCATATGATAATGAATATTTCATATTACCACCCTTACAGTAGACTTTGCTCTCAGACTATAGACTTATTTGTGATTCTGACACTTTGCAAAAGTAGAATAAGATGCAGAGCTTTCAGTTATCAGGGCCAGCTCGGGATTTCGGGAGAAGATGCCTTCTTTTCTTTTCTTTTAAGATTAAGCTTTCATTGGATGAAAACTGTTATTTAGACTTTGATTAGGTGAATCATCCATTATTTAGGCTACTATTCATTTAGAGTGCTGAGGAGTGCTTTTTTGGACACTCCTTTTTTTCACTCCCTATGTGTTTATGCTCCACTATAGCATGTCATTAACTTTTGCTTAGTCTCTCTATGTGTTTATGTTTTGTTCCATTTGTTGTTCTTGTTCTCTCTATTTTCTTTTTTTTGTTTTTGTTTTTCTTCTCTTTCCTTTGACACCCAATCCAGCCACAGTAGATGACTGTGCCTCCTTGATACTGGCTCTGCCGGAGGTCTCTCCCTGTTCTTGGTTGTAGGGTCCTGACCCAGCTAAAAAACAAAAAAAAGCCTTAAATGAACTGAATGTAATTAATTCAGCAGATCTCATTTTGAGTGTGTTTTCCTTTTCTTCAGGCTGGCCAAACTTCTATCTATATTCCTATCCACCTGCCAGGAGGAGTGGAATTTCCCATACAAATAAAAAACTTCAGTGTAAGATTTATTTATACATATTTATCCATCAGTAAAACCATCTTTATATTATTTATTATTAATATTCTATGGTGTAATTTTTATTGTTTCACATAGGTCACTGAAGATGTGGTAATGGAGTTGTGTAAAGAAATGGGCATCACCCAACTCAAAGAACTCAAAGAGTTCTCCATCCTTGTCATTAGACAACAAGGTAAACCAGAATAATGACATCTATGTCTGACACAGAAAAAAAAGGTCAACTCAAATTAAGTACTGTACTGTACAACTTCAAACTCCTGTCTTTAAAGCATTCTTTAAATCTATTATGTGCAAATATATCAAAAAATCTGCAATCCTATTTCTAAATTAATTAATATACAAAATTAATAATTTGTAAATCTTTGAAAAACTATGCATAGCATATCACCTTCATGTATAAATATTTGTGCATGTATGTATAATATTAATAATATTAAAGTGTTTTTCTCATTTGAAATACATTTTTCATTACAAATTTAATGCCAGCAGAAAACTTTTAAAAGAAGGGTAGAACAGGCTCACATTTACTTCTGTTGCTTACTTTTTTTTATTATTAAAATAATGGTAAATGGCCTGTATTTGTATAGCGCTTTTACTAGCCCCCCCCCAGGGACCCCAAAGCGCTTTACACACCCAGTCATCCACCCATTCACTCTCACATTCACACACTGGTGGAAGCAGCTACAGTTGTAACCACAGCTGCCCTGGGGCAGACTGACAGAAGCGAGGCTGCCATATCGCGCCATCGGCCCTTCTGGCCAACACCAGTAGGCGGTAGGTGAAGTGTCTTGCCCAAGCACACAACGACCGAGACTGTCCGAGCCGGGGCTCAAACCGGCAACCTTCCGATTACAAGGCGAACTCCCAACTCTTGAGCCACGATCGCCCGTAAGCATTATGAAATAATGTTTCATAATGCTTGTTTGTTTTCACTATATTAGTACCCACGTGGTGCTTTTACTGTAAAGTCATGGTTGCCTGAAATGAGAAATATTTTTCCTAAAAAAGGCATTGTCTTAACACCAAGGTATATTGAAAAAAACAAAACAAAAAAAACCAATACAGTGCAGAACAACTGAACCCAACCATTTCCCAACAAAACAGCACAAGCACGGGATTCCTCACTACAGGGTTCAAGCATTCAAGTTGTTCTTTTATGTTGTCCCTTCAGTGTAGATGTTTGTGGATGAAAGCCACGGGGTTAAGAAACAGATGAACAGATTTTTGCCCCCTTCCTTACTCCTCTGCTCCCTACTTCTTAGATGGGATGGTGCGTCCCCTTCATTTTGAGGAGTACCTGTTTGACTTTCTGGTGGAGGACAACTCAAGCTCCTTGTTGCTGAGAAGAGTGATGTGGAGAATGCCTCTTTCTTTTATCAATGACCTTTATGTGGATTTCCACTACCAACAGGTAACATAATGACTTGAATGTAGCTTGAATAATCTTATTCTAATCTAACCATTACTGCTTGTGTGTGTTTGTGTGTAGCTTCTTGCAGACTATCTGAGCGGGCAACTGATGCTTCCTCCTGTCACAGGAGGGTCATCAACAATCCAGCAGATAGCAGTGCTGTCAGCCCTGCAGCATCTGGCTCTGGGCCTGCAGGACCAGCCCTCACTGTGAGTAATCACAATAATCAGTTTAAGAGTGGACTGTTTATAAAAGACTACCTTTAATCACCTGTTGTTGCCTCAAAGAGCTCTGCCTTGTGTGTGTTTCTGCTTTCTTTAAAAATCTGACTAATTAACATATTTTTGTTTGGTTAAATTCAAAATATAAAAATACAAATAAAAAGTTGTTCTTCCCACTTTACAGAGGTGTGATACTTGATGATACTTAATTTATTTATTTATTTATTTTTAGTTTTTAGAACAGCCATCTGATTGGGTAAAAAAAAATGTTTTATATTTTACATTCTTCAGTGGTGTGGGTGATTTGAACTATTGCGAATATCTCAAGAAATATCATGCAGTCATAATTTAAAATGGTCAAGAAAGAAGGTGGGGTGCTACGTTAGCAATTGAGGCTAGCAAGTTATATTCATAACTTTATCGTGGCAAATTACAGACACAGAAGTAATATGCTAGAATTTCACATACCAAAAGTAGTAGTAACTCCCTGTGTCAACAGCCCTGTCAATCCAAGCAGCCCCTTCCTTCCTATCTGAATAAATGAGTTGAGGAACTGCACTGTTTTAGTTTCCAAGTTCAACGCTGGCCACTTGATTTTGCCAGGGTTGTATCCATCAAAGGGTTTTATCCAGTTTTGATGACTAAATGAGTAGGCGTGTCCTGATTTGTATTGTAAGCACTGAATACAGTGTTCTCGGACAATAAAGAGAAACACTTTTGAAAAACTTTCTGGCAAATTTTATTCTTTGAAACATGTCACTAACATCATATATGTAATGTTAATAAATGTATGTATATACTGATTTGTGCATTTCTCTTTAAGGTCAGAAATAAAGGGGTACCTGCCTTCACAGACTGGGCTCCGTAATAAAGTGGAGGAGATCCTCACTTTCTGTCAGGGTCGGATTGCTGCCATGCAGTCCCTTAGCCCTCAACATGCCAAAGTACAATTCATTGGTAGGTAGTATCTCTTCTCTAGCTCATCTTTTCTCTTCCTCCTCTGTTGCTAATATTTGTCTAAATTCTGTATTTTTCAGAGACTCTGAGTTCTCTGCCCCAGTTTGGATCCAACACTTTCCTGGCTGAGAAGGTGAGCCAGCGTGGTTGTCCTTCTCCGTGTGTGGTCTGCATCAACCAGGAAGGAGTGCTGTTCCTACACTCCAAAACACAGGTGCTGGTCTTTTAAAGAGTGTCTCTTGCCTTCTGTCCTTCTTTTCTGAACCTGATGATTTTTTCATAGAGTTTAGTGTTTTTTCATTAAATAAGTCTGAAGCATAATTTGTCCTGTGTCAAGCCACAAATCTCTCTGCTAATGCTAAGCAAAAGGTGTATGATACATCATATCAGCTGTTTTGTTGTTGTCTCTATTTGATGCAGGAGCAAGTGTTTCGGATTCCTCTGACTGATGTTCAGTTCATGCGCACCATTCACCCCAATAAAAAAGGCAAGGTGCCAGCCGTGGACATCGACTATGGCAATCCAGCTGCTCCTAAAAGAATCACCCTTCATCTCAAACAGGTAATGACTTTTTGATGTTTTTATTTCACTGTGTGTGTTCTGTATTTTTCTGGAACAAAAAAGCATTTTCCTCGTTTGGTCTGTTCCACAGTCGGATTAGAGGATAAAAATGTCCTGATACTTCTGGGGGTTTTTCATACTATTTGTTTTCCATAATTTGGCATTTCCAATTAATCTTTTTTATTCAATCAGTTGTTTTAACATTTGACCAAAGCATCCCTTAATACATTAAAAAAACATCCATTTACTTTCTCCAGTGTTATAAATCCTCTCATTTAAAGACTTTTTCAATAAATGATTACTCACATGTCAAAATATATTTTGTGCAGTGGGTTAACTTCTAATTTGGTGTCAGTGACACACATCACCAAAGAAGTCGTCAAAAGATTTTTGCATTCAAGTCTAATTTAATTTTTAAATCTCTGTTTCAGGCTAAACAGTTGTGCCACACCCTTGCTCTAATAATGGAAGAGCTGATTCGACCGGCAATCTCCAGCTCCATTTCAAAGTAGATTCAGTAGATACAGAGAGAAAAGACAGGTTTTGTTCTTTTTATTGTTATTGTTGTTTTATTATTGCTATTGTTGAAACAAACTGAGTAGAAACATGCAGAAATGATCCTGATATGTGTCCTGTGTTATATAAATGGAAACCTGCAACACGTAACACTCATTAAGGAGCATACCAAGTTAGAGACAATAAAGTATCAGAATAAACGTTTGATCATAATCTGAACTGTAAACTGTTGTTGGAATGCAAAGTTGATTAATTATTGGAATGAATGCTGATGTCATTTAAGTAAATTAGCATCATTAAAGATTTACATTACCTGCTTACACTACATTCAGTCATTCACACACTGGTGATGGCAGCTACATTGTAGCCACAGCTGCCCTGGGGCGCACTGACAGCGGCGAGGCTGCTGGACACTGGCGCCACCGGGCCCTCTGTATCTGTAACCGGAAGGTCGCCGGCTCGATTCCCGGGCTCTCTGTCCTGGCCGTTGTGTCCTTGGGCAATTTTGATAATTTCAGTAAAATTCACAAATAATACATCTAACACTCTTAAGAGCTTGAAAAAAGAAAAAAGTTTCTGAAGACATTTTTCTTCTCATCCAAGAGCCTTCTTCAATCTATAACTATCAAGGACCAAGCAGCCAAGAACATACAGGTACAGGTTTAATCTTCAAGAAATGGGTTTTATTATACTGCAAAACAAAGTTACTACAAAAATAATTCAAAATGACAGAAACCGTCGAATAGCTCATCTCTCTTGGGAACATCTTGCAGCTAACAAAAGCCACTCGGTGTCATTCATGCAGTGGACCCTTATAATGGATTGGATTTATACAGCGCTTTTCAAGGCACCCAAAGCGCTTTACAATGCCACTATTCATTCACTCTCACATTCACACACTGGTGGAGGCAAGCTACGGTTGTAGGGTAAAGCGTCTTGCCCAAGGACACAACGACCAGGACAGACAGTCCGGGGATCGAACTGGCGACCTTCCGGTTACAGATACGCTTCCCAACCCCCTGAGCCACGGTCGCCTTATCCGAAGCATCAGTTTGAAGATTAAAACCAAATTTGGGCTATACAAGTCTGTACTCTTATTCAGTGACTGGAGCATTGCCTCTGTCTCCTCCGTCCACCAAATCTAGTTAGGACACCTAGAGCCTATTACATTGGTGAGGGGGAGACGCCCTGGCAGAGAGGGATAAATAGGGATACATCGGTGGTAGAACCCTGCCACGCCAAGAAAAGATGCAAGTTTTCTTGTCTGTGGCAAAGGGCAGGACTCAACAGCACCAATTTTGCTTACTTGCGGTTTTATCACCCCATTTCCTGTGACAAATCCCAGATATTCAGTTTCATCTTTGACAAAGACACATTTTGATGGATTAACAGTTAGCACAGTTGCTTGGAGATGCCCTCGTACCTTTGCTAGATGTTTTAGGGGTTCGTCTCAGGTATAGCTATAAATCATAATATCATCAAGATACGCTGCAGTTAACTCTGACAAAACACACAGTACCTCATCCATCAGCCTCTGAAATGTTGCAGGGGCTCTACGTAATCCAAAAGGCAGGACTGTGAATTGGAATAGCCTTCATGGTGTCCAGCAGGTGGTCAGCTCCCCTGAGCGTTGAGTGAGTGGTACCTATGTTAGGTATAATAATGAACAATAGTTTATGAATTTAGACATGCAGACAGTGTCCCTTCACCTTTAAACCTCTACACTTTCTGTCTAAACACAGATGATAAGGTAAACAAAATAATAAACAAAACCAACTAAGTCCCACCAGAGAAAACTAACTAAACCCTAAGAAAGAACACAAGGCACACATAAGCACTCATATAGACTCATATACTCACATTTCTGGTCTGAGTCTGCTGTCAAATCGGTTCACTCTCGCTCGCTTCTCTCTCTCTCTTCCGGCAGCTGTCGGAACAGCTTTTTTTAACCCAGTCCAATGATCCATGGTCCAATCAGCAGCCTACTGCTCTTTATTAGAGGAAGGACCTGCAGAGATTCTTAAAACACAGTAAAGAAACACAACACAGCAGCTAACACAGATTTCCTATGGCCACGGGCCGTAACAGGTGCTGCTCCCCTGAATTGGACAAGGCTGAGTGCTGAGAGGCTGGGACCAGCTTGGGGCACCAACGAAGGAAGAATTAAGTGTAAATTATGATTTCTCCCCATCAGTTTTAACCAATCAGATAGATGCACATTCTCATATAAAACTTTGTATACTGTTAAGCTGAGGTACTCTTTTGGGAAGATGGACCGCAGCAAACTGTTCTACAGCCTGTGGTTATTGAACAAAAGAGATCCATGTGCATGATAATTTTTTTTTTATCATTTAATGCTTTACTAAATAATAATTGAAGGAAGAAGTGTTGTACTGGTGATTTCTCAAGGTAGATAAAGGAACACATTATCACCTGCCAATAGCCCTTGCAGAGAACTAGAGTTGTGAGGTATCAGGCTTTCCAAGGCGCTCAATCATATCATTAATTCTAGGTGTCAGGTATGAATGTTGCCATCTTATACCTGCTAGCTCCAAGTTTCTACTGGATCTGAAAAGGTCCTTGCCATTTAGCTAGCAGTTTGCTATCGTTACTTGGAAGGAGTACAAGTACCTTTTGTCCAAGATTAAATTACCTCTCCCGGGCTGACCAATCATATCACACTTTCTGATGTTGGTGGGCATCTGCCATACAAGCTTGGAGCTAGCTCAGTCATCTTCTCCAAGTCACTCTTTCATCACAAGAGATAAAATTAGTAGCCCCTGCCGCTCTCTGGTCACCCTCCCGTGTCTCTTTTAGTAAAGAGAGAGAGCCCCTTAATTCATGACCACATATCAGTTTTCATTTAACAATTTGCGTAACATTTGCTTCAGGGTCTGTTTGAAGGGCTTAGTCAGTCAGTTTGAGGGTGGTAAGGAGTGGTTTTCAGGCTTTTGATACCAAAAAGCTGGTAAATGGACTGATTCTTATATAGCGCTTTTCTACTCTCCCGGAGTACTCAAAGCGCTCTATACAACACGCCACATTCACCCACTCACACCCATTCTCACAAGCACTACCTCTATACTAACTACACTCATACAAAAAGCATCGAAAAGCAACTTGGGGTTAGTATCTTGCCCAAGGATACTTGGCATGCAGACTGGAGGAGCCAGGGATTGAACCTCCAACCTTCCGATCAGTAGGTGACCTGCTCTACCTCCTGAGCTACAGCCACCTGTAGACCTGCTTTAATAAAGTTGGCATAAAATTAGTTCCACAGTTTATCAGGATCTCATGAGGGAATCCCAACCTTGAAAAAAACTGCACTGGACAAAAAGCCTCAGATTTTGCTTTTATACACTTCAGAGGAAAAACTTTAAGATACTTGAAATTTAATCTGCAAGCAAAGCAGGCGACCATTATATGACCAGCAAATAACGGTTGCCTGATTTGCTTTTCTCAACAGGTCTGACAATGTCCGTTCCCAACCATTCAAATGGGGTGCTAATAATTGGAAAAGGCTCTGGAGGGGATTATTGATGTTAGGCCACATCTGCACACAGGCCTGGCCAGTGCAAATGCATCCTAATGTGTGTGCAATGGTTTTATGCTTCTCCAAATGACCTGCCCATGGCACAGAGTGCCCCAAATTTAGTACCACATCCCTGACTCTTCTAGCAAACCTGCCGGAGATAAAGAATGCTGTCTTTCAGGAAGAAACCCACATTGCTGTTGACATCTGGTTTAATTTCTTGTTCCTGCTTCTTGGCTTACCAGGGTTTTTAAAATCCAAAGGCAACTCAAACAAAAGGTGGTTTCAAAACTTTCTTTCACCTTTTCTGCCTGTGGAACTTCTGCAACTTCCTGGTTGCTGTTTTTTTTTTTTTTTTTTAAACCTTTATTTAAACACCAGTACAATACAAAATGGAATTAAACAGTACCACAATAAAGGTGTTGTACTTACAAAAGAATTGTATGTATAGATAAACAAATACAAGAACAGTATTCAAAAACAACAATATAAATATGCTAGGGGGAAAGTAACTGATCAAGCCAAAGAATAAAGTGATTGAAAGATTTGGATTTTTTCACAAACACCAATAGTTTTTATAGCTTTTGGGTTAGTGGAGTTCTTAATTGAGTTAAAATACTGTACAACCTGGTTGCTGTTTGCTTTATAGAAAAGTAGTATATGGCCGATTACGTCACAGCGACGCGACGAAGGCTGTCCTTTTTTCTTTTTTTTTTTAACTTTATTTAACAAACAATGCGTATACAACATACGAACAGATGAAGTATACAAAACAACAGAACATAAACACAAAAAGCTAGGGGAAAAAGAAAAAAGTAACAATTATAAGAATACACGCAAAAATTCACATACATATAAATTCGAAGGTTGTCACTACCCGATCCGTACCGGAAACCCGATCGGTACCCCGCATGCGCAAATCTTACGTCACTTCCTCTCTTTGCCAACATTGCGACATTCAATATATTTGAATGACACGGTTAGCGCCCAGTTAGCTCCTAGCATTTCTCAACAGCTCTGCCTCCTTTTCGACTGCCCAGGACATTTAAACAATGGATAATCCGTATACAAACAAATTCATGCTTTTCTCCTCAACAGAGAGCGTTCCCCGATTGAACAACAGCGCCGTAAAATAAGAAGAATGGCACCTAATTACAGACTTAATAATATTGACTTAGCAATGTGTCACGTGAAGATTCAGCAGCCAGATTAAGTGTTTACTGACAATTGACAGTGATAGCGGACATCATCATCACTATTCCAGTCAATCCTCTCCACACAGACAAGCATAAACACACTCGACTATCACTAAATCAAATTTAACACCCGTTTGTAATGACGCCAATTCAGTTTACAATAGGGTTCATTCGCTCGGTCAGCAGGTGGCAGTATCCTCGTACACTGGGGAGTAAACTGTCATTAAACGAACAGAAGAAGAAGAAAACATCTGCACATGCGCGATACGGATCGGGTAGACCCGATTTTTTTTTTTTTTTTTTTTTTTTAACTTTATTTAACAAACAATGAGTATACAACATACGAACAGATGAAGTATACAAAACAATAGAACATGAACACAAAAAGCCAGGGGTAAAAGAAAAAGGTAACAATTATAACAATACACGCAAAAATTCACATACATATATTGTTTTGAGAGCCTTTTTGTTGGTGGAGTCTGATATTGATTGAATGTACATTTCCACATCCTTAAAAAAATGACAGAGATATGGTGTTTTGTTGGTAAACTTACATTTATGGATAAAAAATTTAGCTAAAAGTATTAACAAATTTATCATAAAAAAACATTTATCATACTTCTTGGGGAACTTAAAGAAACAGAATAAAACATTTTCCCATCGTAAAGAAAACTCCCTTAAAATATGGACAATAACAAACCTGCTAAATTCCTTCCAGAATCTCTGTGTAAAATAACAGTACCAAAAAAGATGTGTCACAGTTTCTGGATGATCCCCACAGAAAGTACAATTAGTATTTATGTCCCTTTTAAATTTTACCATGTAGTGACTGGCTGGATAACATTTATGTAGAATTTTAAATGAGACTTCTTTCACCTTATTTACAATCAAATATTTATGGGGGATCATCCAGACTGTCTTCCACTTGATATCTGGAACATATCGGTTCCAATAAGATATTATATATGGGAGAGAGACGATATCTTCTTGGAATAAACTACGTATTCTCTTATTGCTGTTACCAAGTTCCTGTGAAAAGCAGATTTTTCCTATTGGTGACTCAGCTGGATCAGGGAGAGTGACTGAGGTAGATATTGAGCTGTCAGTGTGGGTAGACCCGATTTGTACGGTCCGACTTTGTACATGCGCAGTAAGGATCGGGGAGTCCCGATCCGTAACTATCTTTTTATTTTTCGTTTTTGTCTACATTGTACTGAAATGCTTCATTATTGCAAAATTTTAAGATATACTTATTATTCTTAACATTTTAAATCTGCTTTTCACTCCCCGTGCCGTAAGAACAGGGGGACTGCACAGTAATGCTTTCGCAGACTCGAAAGCAGTCTGACAAACAGGCGTCCACACAAAAGGCTTCACCGGACTGATCAAATCGGTGAGAGGAACGACAACAGTGGCAAAGTTCTTACAAAAACCTCTGTAATAACCACACATTCCTAGAAATCGGCGCAGCGCTCTTCTAGTTTGTGGGACTGGAAACTCAACGATCGCCTGTATTTTCGCAGTCACCGGCAGTACTTGTCCCTGACCCACCTGTTTTCCCAGATATGTGATGGTGGCTCTGCCAAATTCACATTTGGCTAGATTTAGTGTAAGCGAGGCTTTCTGAAAACGGCTGAAAACGAGAGAGAGTGTTTGTAAGTGGTCAGACCAGGTGGATGAGTAAATGACAACATCATCCAAGTAGGCAGCGCAGTTATTCACGCCTGCCAGTACTTTGGCCATAAGGTGCTGGAAAGTAGCGGGTGCATTACGCAACCCAAACGGCATAACCGTGTACTGGAGAAAATGATCTGGCGTGACGAAAGCAGATATTTCAGATGCTCTGGGAGTTAAAGGTACTTGCCAGTATCCTTTTAACAGATCAAGTTTGGTTACAAAAGATGCCGATCCCACTCTATCAATACAATCCTCCATTCTAGGAAGAGGAAATGAATCAGGTTTGGTAACAGCGTTAACTTTCCTGTAATCATTACAAAACCGAGGAGTGTTGTCAGATGTTGGTACCAGCACACACGGCGAACTCCATGCGCTGGCGCTCGGAATGGCTAAACTCGCTCTTTTCACTGGGTTCACTCGATAGGCATGCTGCTTAATCGGTTTATGTCCTTCCACGTCAATGTCGTGGCACAGGACAGCAGTTTGACGAGGATGATCAGAAAAAAGTGATAAATTATTCTCTATCAGATCAGTGATGTCAGCTCGAGTGGGCTCAGATAGGTGGGCTAAATATGTGTCTAAATCATTTAAGATCTCCGAATTTTTCAACCGGCCGCTACCCAGCGCTTCACTATTCTGGAGCAGTCCGTCATCAGAGGGTTCATAAGGAGAAACAACACTAGCGGCGCACACTGGAGATGGCGCACCCGAAGGGCTCCTCGAGTGATACGATTTTAACATATTAATATGACAAACCCTAGACTTTCTCCGGCGGTATGGGGTCTGGATCACATAATTGTTGTCACTGAGTTTCTGTTCCACCACATATGGGCCAGCGAACCGGGCTAACAAACTGGACCCTACCACAGGCAGCAACACCAACACTTTCTTGCCCGGCTGGAAACTTCTGCAAACAGCCTTTTTATCATAGCGAGCTTTCATGTTAGCCTGCGAATGTGACAGACTCTCTCGAGCTAACCGACATGCAAGGTGGAGTTTTTCCCGAAGTCCGCTAACATAATCCAGGACATTATGCTGAGTTTCAGAAGTTTCCGAAAACCACTTCTCCTTCAGAAGCCGGAGGGGACCGCGGACCACATGTCCAAACACCAGATCCATCGGACTGAATCCCAAGGATTCCTGAGTGGTCTCCCTGACGGCAAATAGCAATAACGCAGACCCTCGTCCCATTCTCTGCCCGACTCTGCGCAGAACTTGCGCAGCATAGCTTTGAGGGTTTGATGGAATCTCTCCAGAGCACCTTGACTTTCCGGGTGGTATGGACTGGATTTTACATGTTTTATGTGCAACTCCTCCACAACCTGTGCAAACACTTTTGAAGTAAAATTCGTTCCTTGGTCTGTTTGAATAACCTTTAGAAGCCCGAAAGTAGAGAAAAACTTAATTAGTGCTTTTATTACCGGTTTTGCTTTCAGCGTGCGTAGTGGAATTGCCTCCGGGAACCTTGTTGCTGAACACATTATTGTAAGTATGTATTGGTGTCCGGATTTAGTTTTTGGCAGGGGACCCACACAATCCAATATTACTTTCTCGAAAGGCTGTTAGATTTCCCCGCCATCTGACATGTGGTACAGGTACGGCAATATGCCACCACATCAGCTTTCAGCCCCGGCCAAATGAAGTTGCGCAACACCCGATGATACGTTTTGTTCACTCCGAGATGTCCAGACATGCTGCCTCGATGTGGCTTCGGCACCACCACCTGCGTAGCACCAGGCAAACCACTATGGTCAGGGGACCACCTTCTCATAAGAACTCCGTCTTGCACAAAAAAGAAGTGGGGGATTTACTTTCTGCACTCGCGGCTGCGGATATAAAACAGGGAGCCAGTTATGAGTCCTTCTGCTGAGCGGTTATCAATGCATCCCTATTCAACTCTTCATCCAACTCTGGCATCAGTTTTGTCACATCATTGCCGTTTCTTATTCTGCCACTCTCACAGCTGGGGGACTTTCTTTCATCTAGCGTCGCCATAAATGTGTCAGCGACATTCACAACGTCGTCAAATTTGCGCGATTGCGCACGAGTAATAGCACAAACAGGAAACACACTTGATATAGGGGTGGCAGCATCAGTAACAGAGGCAACAGGCGTTTCCACCACTTCAGGCGGTGGAAAAACTGTCCCACCAGCCAAGTCATTTCCCAGAATAAATGAAACCCCTTTAATAGGCAACTGGGAACTCACGGCAACTTTAACATGCCCAGTTATTACGGGCGAATGCAAATGCACCTTGTGTAGCGGCGCCCGAAGAACGCTCATCTTAATTCCCCAAACTAACACATCTGAATCACAAGCAGTTTTATCTGACAATGGCCGTACACTGTCCAACATAAATGACTGATGCGCACCTGTGTCCCGAAGAACAGGCACTTTATCCCTCTCCCTCCCGACACAGAAACAAAGCCTTTGGTGATAAATGGTTTAAAACGTGGCTCTATTTCAGCATCCGCATGGTGCAAATCACGGGTGGAATGCATTTTAGACGAAAGGACAACTTTAATAAGACCTACGCCGGCTGGATTTTTAGAGCCTTTGCGCTGCTCCTTCCTCCGGAGCGCGGGACAGACAGCAATCAGATGTCCGGGTTCGCGACAATAAAAACAGTCGCGATTCCCACCATCCTCCTGTCTATCCTTCAGCCCTACCTTTGGTGATTTTATCTTCCTCTCCTGTCCCACCCTGATATTTTGTGCGACAGCGGCTGAAAATATAGTTTTGTGAGTGAGAGTAAACTCATCAGCCATCACTGCCGCTTTAGCAAGTGACGTCAACTTTTGCTCATTCAGATAAATGACTACTTGGTCCGGCAAACATTTTTTGAATTCCTCTAACAAAAGAAGCTCTTTCAGCCCCTCGAGATCCTTGACTTTACTGGCCTGCAACCATCGTTCAAACAAGCGACTCTTTTCACGGGCAAACTCCACAAATGTCTGATTGGCAGTTTTTTCACACTTCCTAAATTTCTGACGGTAGGCTTCTGGGACAAGCTCATATGCCTGCAACACAGTCTTCTTCATGATGTCATAATCCAGGCTATCTTCAATTGATAAACTGGTACACACCTCCTGGGCTTTGCCGACCAGTTTGCATTGCAATAGCAGTGGCCAAAACTCCTTCGGCCAGCTTAACGCGGCCGCTATACGCTCAAAAGTGTTAAAATAGGAGTCCACTTCGGCCTCACGAAATGGGTGCTTAGTGATGTCAAAACCTGTTGAGACAGCGGTGGATGTACTAGGATGACTAGAGGCAGATGTGGAGGGCTTTCGCTCCAGCTCCAAAGCTCTGACACGGAGGTGCATTGCTTGTACCTCAAGCTCTTTAGCGCGGGTTTCCACCTCCCTTATACGGAGGGTCAAACGGAGATCCTCCGTAGACCGGCCCGCCAGGGGTTCCCCGGCCGTACCAGACTCAGCTGCTTCAGACTCCGCCTCAGCAGCATCAGAGTCCACCTCAGCTGCATCAGACTCCACCTCAGCCGGGAGCACGTTAACCGGCCCTTTGGCATCCGGCTCCGGCTCAGCCTCCGGAGCCACCTTCACACCTCCGCCGCCAGGCTGCTCAACAGCTGCCTTCGGGGCAGGAAGGATGCCTCGCTCCATCAGCCCTGCACACAAAGCGTCCTTAACCGCCGCTTTGCGGGCACTATAGGACACTTGAACATCATAAAAACTAGCAATAATGAGCAAATCAGCTTTCCTGCACTTCACTATTTTATCCCATGAAGGCGAGGTAACAAACTCATCCAAAGAAAACTCCATAATCCCACACACCTACTATCCCTACACCAAGAAAACTGCCAAACAGACCAAAACACACGAAAACCACAGAACAAGGTAGAGGACGAGCCCCCAATTCATGTTACGACCCGTCTAGGGCCAGGCAATAACATGAGTGAGGCACTGGCTCATAATGGGCGGGTCCTCCAGCTGGAACCAGTCACGTCAGTGCAGTGTATCCACGCACCAATCGGAGCAGGGCCCTGGCACAGCTAAATTAACATAAAAAGACATAACACCTGCACAAAACAAACCCAGGAACATGCAAGTTCGTAACAACTCTAAAATATACGCCGTTCAATAGCTGACCTTAATCTTACAGAGAATGATCAAAGCTCATGTAGAAACAAAAAAAAAAACCAAATGAACAAAAGATTTTCTCCTTCATTTCTGTCAAACAAAGCTGTATGAAACGTTTCCAGCTGTTAGTATCATGGTTGCTAGGCAACCTGGGCAGCGCAACGGAGACTACACGTCCCATTTCACTAGCCTCGCACTTCCGGCCTTAGCGGTCTTTAAGTACGCGGCCCTTGTGGACCATTAAGGCTGCATACTTTAAGGCTGCAGACCCTGAATTGGGATACAGCCCATATGTATAGTAAAAGGTCCAGGAGATGAGAGAAAGTAACAAAAGGTGTCCGGGTAAAAAAAAAAAAAAGGAGACAGGGAGGCAAAATGGTTTTATTAATGTTCCTATTACCAGCAAAACCAAAAGAGACAGACAAGCCGCTATAACCTCCTGAAGAAAGAAGAGAACAAAATCCAGGTGTTGGTCAATAAACGGAAAAGTAAATTTTAAAAAAAGGTTTAGTCACTAAAACACACTCCTCTCCACAGAGCAGGAACAATCAGGCACCATATACACACAGCTCACTAGCTGCAAAAACCAACAAGGCTCTCTGGCACTAAAGCTCACCTTTCTCTGGCCCTAAGTACTCTTAATTGCTGATGGGAGTCACCTGTACAAAAAAGCTGGCACTTAAGGTAGGGGAGATAGCAGGACACACCCACACAAGGTCAGTTTCTGCTGGCTTCATAGCTTGAGCCCTAGTCACTACAAAATGTGTGACAGCAGTCCAATAGGTCAAACACCTCTCTCCACTTGTTTCCGCAATTCTTCTGGAAACCACAAAGACAGCCATTACTACAATCCACACGAGCGAGTAACACAAACACTTTCACAATGCTAGCTAGGGACTGATGGAGTTTCTCACAACAATCCAGCATGGAGCAATGGAGCAAACCTCCTTCCAAACCCGCGACGTGAAATGCAGACCCCGATCGGACAGTGTTTTGACTAATTGTGTCCGATTGATCATGTGTTCCGCCATGTAGGTGGAACACATGATCAGTCAACAGCTTCGCTGTCTCCAAGGCGGTGGGAAACTTGGGCAGAGCAATGAAATGGGTAGCTTTAAAACAAAAAGGATCCACAATAGTGAGTATGGTGGTATTACCTGAGGATGATGGTGGTCTAGCTATGAAATTCAGGGCGATGTGTGACCAGGGTCTCCTGGGGATAGGCAGGGGCCTGAGAAACCCAACTGGTGGAGAGTTGGTTGCCTTATACTGTGCACAGGTAGGACAAGCAGAAACAAAATCCTGGACATCTTGAGCTAGAGACGGTCACCAGAACAAGCGTTACATGAATGTTATTGTGTGGTTCTCTGTGGATTCAATGAGACAACAGAGTTGTCTCATTGAATCCCCTTGCTGTACACTGCGGTGGGTATGTATAGTCGGTTAGGAGGGCCCGTTCCAGGGTCAGGTTCCTCCCGCTGAGCGTTTCTGATTATACCCTCGATCTCCCATCTGAGGGCCATGATGATGCAGGCTGCAGGCAGGATCGTCTCATCAAATTCAAATTCAAATTCAAATTTTATTTGTCACATACACAGTACGATATGCAGTGAAATGCTTAGACAACTGCTCGTGACCATAAAGAAAAAAGAAAAGGCTATGAATAAGATAGGAAATAAATATGAAAATTAAAAGGGGTAAATTTAACTAGGAAGGAATAAAATAAAATTAAATATAAAAATTAAAGTTAAAAATGAAATAACTGTACAACACAAATTAGAATGAAGGGTAAATTTAACTGGGAAAGAATAAGATAAAATATAAAAATTAAAGTTGAAAATAAAATAACTGTACAACAAAATACACAATACACAGTATAGAAATATATAAGAATGTATGAAGAAATATAAATATATACACACAATAACAGCAGCTGTACAAATATTAACTGGAAATGAAGAATATAATGTCCAGTGTTGTGCAATCCACATTATTTAGTGTCTTGTGCAGTGCAAATATGCTTAAAGTGATTTAAGTGATGAAGTGAAAACAATGTCCAGAATGTTCAGTATGTGTGTAAGAACTATATGTGTGGGTCAGTACTGTGTGGTGGTGTGATTGAGAGACCGTATCACCTGCGGGAAGAAGCTCCTCCTCAGTCTCTCTGTGTTGGTCTTCAGGGAGCGGAATCGCTTTCCTGACCTCAACAGAGAAAACGGTCCGTTGTTGGGATGGCTGAGGTCCTTCACGATCTTCCTGGCCTTGGTCCAGCACCGCCTGCTGTAGATTGAGTGCAGGTCAGGGAGCTCGGAGCGGATGGTGCGCTCAGCTGATCGCACAACCCTCTGTAGAGCTCGTCTGTCCTGCATGGTGCTGTTCCCGAACCAGGTTAAGATGTTTCCCGTCAGGATGCTCTCTATGGTGCACGAGTAAAAGTTCCTGAGCACCTTGGAGGGCAGTTGGAAATCTCTCAAGTGTCTGAGGTGGTAGAGACGCTGACGGGCCTTTTTCACCACGGTGTTGATGTGACAGGACCATGACAGGACCATCATATTCGGAGGCCTTGTCCAGTGAGGAAATTTGCAGAGAGAGCACATCCAGCTTCACATTACGAGAGTTGGGTCTGTACGTGATGGTTAGATTGAACTGAGTAAAGAACCTGGCTTGAAGGGAGTTGAGGGACTTTGCCATTTTCAGGTACAGATGTTTTTATGGTCCGTCCAGATGAAGAGTGGCTGCGCCGTCCCTTCTAGACAGTGTCTCTATTCCTCCAAGGTGAGCTTTATTGCCAGCAATTCCCAATGTCCCACGTCGCAGTTCCTGCTCAGCCTGTGAGAGATGAGAAGAGAAATATGCACATGGGTGAAGCTTACCCTCGGAGTGCTGGGATAACACAAAGCATCCACTTCTAAGACAAATGGCTGAGAGAAGTCTAGTTGCACCAAGATGGGCGCAGAGGCAAACTTCTGTTTGACTTGGGAGAATGCTTGCTGTGCCACCAGGTGAACATGCCTCTCGTGTTCAGCTATGGACATTTTGAAAAATCAAAATATTGTCAAGGTACACAAAAACACAGTGGTTAATGAAATCTTTCAAGAAGTCATTCACCAAGGACAATTGATAGGCATTCCTTAAATCCACTTTTATGAAAATAGTGGCCCCCGTAACAGTTCAAAAGCGGAAGATAGTGGTGGCAGGAGATACTTGTTCTTTAGGGTTATTTTGTTCAGCCCCTGAAAGTAAATGCATAGATGGAGGGACTTGTCCTTTTTCTCCACAAAGAAGAACCCTGCTTGAAATTGGAAGAACGGATTATTCCAGCTGTCAGAGAATCAGTGATGTAGGGTTACAAAGACTGTACAGGCGACTGGTGGGGAGTGGTGCCGCCAAGAGCAGATCAATTCCACAGTCATATGGTCTCTGTGGAGGAAGTGAGAGAGCCAAGTCCTTGCTAAACACTTCAGCTAGGTCATGGTAAACTGTAGGAACAGAGGACAAATCAAAAATTACATAACTGCCTGAAAGGGAGAGCTGAATGGCCTTAGTGCGATGGGTGATTTGTGTGAGCTTAGTGCTGTTTTAAGGCAGAAACCTGTAGAGGTTCAGTAAGAGGTGTCAATGGGAGTTTGAATTTCCTATTGAGTGTTTGATCAATGAAAATTATTTCATTGATCAAACACTTGATTGATCAAACACTCGAATCAATGAGAGCATTACACTGGTGAGTATGGGTGCTGAGTATGAGTTTTGCAGAACACTGATGACCAAGTAGGGAGGCGTCTGTAATTGTGCCCACCGGCACCCCTACGTTTACCGACATCTCCATTCTTTGAGATTTCAGTACTGGGAAAATGTGCTCAAATTTCCCAGTTTTGGTTCAAACGCCAGCAGCTGCATTTTGTATCATTTGTAAACCTCTAAAACTGAAGAGTGTTACAATAATAAATGTGCAAAGACACAAATGCATGGACAAGAACCTCTGCAGTGTCAAGTGATAAAACTTGTTTGATATTGATGTTCCTAAGGTGATAAAAGGCAGTCCTTGTTGTCTCTTTTACATGAGACTTGAAGGAGAGCTCCGAGTCAAACCACACATCCAAGTCCCTGCAATTTATGACAATGTCATCAATTTTTGTGACCGATTGACCACCAAATCTGTCTTATCAGTATTAAGAAACAGGAAATTATCAGATAACAAGTCCTTAATTGCAAATGGACAAATTTCTAATTTAGACAAATCAGCATAGTTTCCAATGTTTAAGGAACATAAAGCTGCAGGTGATCAGCGTAACAATGAAAGGTTACTAAAACGTAGAAGAAGACAAAGAGGCAGCAGATACGAAGAAAACAGCAATGGGCCAAGTACAGACCCTTCAGGGAACCCATGCCTCACAGCACAGGTCTCAGAGAGATCAAATTTAAAAACTAACAGTCTGAGATCTCCCACACAGGTAGAATCTCAACCATGATAATACATTTGTACTAACACACATGGAGATTAAGGCATCTAATGACTTCAGCGGACAATTCCCGCTTCAAATCCTCATTGAGGCTGTTGAGAAAAGCCCTTCAGAGGGCATTCTCCTCCCCACTCTGGATCGTTCTGTCAGGAATGCAAAGGCAGGACTTCCTATCTACTTGTATACCTTCCTATGCTCCTATGATTAACACAACACTTTCACAATGTTAACTAGGCACTGACAGAGTTTCTCACAATGATCCAGCATCGACTGAAACTCAGCTCCTCTGTTAAGTCGCTGCCCTTACGAGGCTGATCAGCTGCAGGTGACCCCATGGCGGGAATAACTCGCCAGGCCTGGTGTCACAGGAAAACCCGCACACACACGCCAACACGTAAAGGTAGAAATGAGTGACCGGGAGAGGACAACAACAAAACACAACATAGACATGGCAGGTCAACTGGCACGGACTGCGGACCATGACAGTCACATCATCGTCCTAGCGTCTGTTCATAATCTTTTAGCCTTGACCTCACTGAAGTTTTCACTGAGTCCAAGGAAAGGTAGGTAGTGAAGTGAGGTACATTTTTTAAAAACTGTTACACTATTAAGCATTCGTAAGGTATTAGTAAGTGCTTAATTCATCATTTATAAAGCATTATTCCTCCTTGGTATTTTTTTTTTTAAATACAGATGTTTATTCTTGATTAATACACTCTTGGTATAATTTAGAAAGTCTAAATAGGTGATTAGTAAAGTATTCAGATGCACATTTATAGATGTAATGAGTAAAATATAAGCTCATTGTGATTGTATTAATAGAGATTTTAGAAATACTTATTTCATAGTGTAATTCACAGTTAATTCAGGCAGTTGTAAGTTAAACATTTTGTGTGATCATCTAAAATGAGGACTATTTGTGCCTTGTAATGGATTTATAAATGAAAATGAAAGTACTCAAAATTCAAACAAGTATAGTATCTTTACAATAGAAAACTGACAAAGCACAAAGAGATGCAAAACATACAAATAATTATTGCCAGATGCAAACATAACCCACCTGAAGTTTGCAGAATTCTGACATTAAGGTAGTTAAAATATGAATAAGGTAATCACAATTCAATAAATCATTACATATCTGGTAATCCAGGAAATTGTCTCTGGTATGTTTAAGAGTTTGTAATTTTCTTTAATTCATTCCTGAGGTTCAATTCTTCCCTTGTTTGTAAGTCAGTTGGCTAGCTTTACTCAGACAAGTGAGCGTCCAGTCAGGTGCAGTTAATTTAGGTCCAAACTGTAGAATGAAATAGTAATCTGGGTATCTGGTGCTGTGCTTTCAGAGATGATTTCAGCTGAAATAAAAGAAGTACTGGATGGTCTCCTTCTTCTCATTCAGTGAAAACTCAGAGGAGCTCCTCAGTGTAAGGAGGTGATCAGAAAGAGATGGTTCTGCATCATCATCAAGTATAAAATTAATGGGCATTTCTATTAAAACCCCCAGCCTGTAAAAGCCTGCATTAAATCAGTAAATCTCAATATTATTGACCATAATAAAAATAAAATCTAAATGTTCAAAATATATTTTTGATACAGGAATTCTTGCACAGTATTCTACCTTTTTAAATCCTCACCGACTTCTTTTTTCTGTTTCTTTTTTATATATTATATTTTAAATGCAGAGTGAAGGTGTTGACCAAAATGAGGCCAAGACTACAATAATGTTTAAAATATGCCAACAGATTTGAATAACAAGGCAAAAGGCTTATAGTATAAATCCATTATATACAACACCAAGCATGTATTACTTATACAACTTCATAGTTAGTGATGACACGTAACAAACTTTCCAGAACTTAATTTGGGTAATAAAACCGAAGCCTTATGTTCTCATTCATTTACCCTGTTGAAACCTACACAAGCTTTTTGTCGTTCTCTCTCTCTCTCTCTCTCTCACACACACACACACACACACACACACACACACACACACACACACACACACACACACACACACACACACACACACACACACACACACTTTCTCTGTCAGCATCATGGCAAAACAACAGAGGATTAAATGGAGCCAGGGATTTTCAAGAATTACCCTCTTCTTATAATAGTCTGGTCTTTGCAAGAAGTGTAAAAGTTTAAAAGTAGCTGAATTTGATTCCATCCATCCATCCATCCATTCGCTTCCGCTTATCCTTTTCAGGGTCGCGGGGGGCGCTGGAGCCTATCCCAGCTGTCATAGGGCGAGAGGCGGGGTACACCCTGGACAGGTCGCCAGTCTGTCGCAGGGCCAACACACAGAGACAGACAACCATTCGCACTCACATTCACTCGCACATTCACACCTAGTGACAATTTGGATTATCCAATTAACCTATCCCCACAAGGGTGGCACGGTGGTTAGCACTGTTGCCGCACAGCAAGAAGGTCCTGAGTTCAATTCCACCATCAGGCCGCGGTCTTTCTGTGTGGAGTTTGCATGTTCTCCCTGTGTTTGCGTGGGTTCCCTCCGGGTACTCCGGCTTCCTCCCACCGTCCAAAAGACATGCAGCTTGTGGGGATAGGTTAATTTGATTCATTTAACTAAATTGTTGCTGTAATTTATTAGTTATTACCAATGACTGCAGAAAACATGGACTACCTAATAGCTCCCCGAAAATGAAGCCAAAACATCTCTATCGCCCCCTGGTGTCTGGCTTCAGTATAGGTCATAAACCTCGCCTTCTCTAGGTTAGCGGAGGGCACTGGGGTCAGACTAAAATAAAAATAAAAGAAGTTCTCCTCTGATTTTCCTAAAGATTTTGTTTTGCATTATCGGTAGTTTTCATCACGCTGATTTGTGTTCAAGGGGTGTCCTTTCTCATAAGTTTGATTCTAATTACTAACGTCAACATAACAGCTTTGACTGACAGCTGCAGTCACGGAGAAACCTGCCTATCTAATGGCAGATAGAGCGGGGATGCTGAGAGGTCAAGTGACCGACTGTTTCAAAATTATAGCTGACGTGTTTTTCGGTAAACTGGACAAACCCGAGCATCCCGTCGTACTTTTTCGGTAAATTAGTCTAATCCGTAACTAATTCACCCTGATTACAGGAATCAAGAGAAAGTCACCGGATGCTCAGTCACTAACTAACGTTACAGTGTAAGGATTACAGTAATACATGAGTATTATACTGTAAGACCTGGACTCTCCTAATGTGCAGAGCTGATTATTAAGGAAATAAAAGCGACGTAGCAGTATAGCCCAAGAGATGGCAATAGTGCAACATTGTTGGATGCAAGCTGCCTTTAAAAACAAAGGAAGAAGAAGAACACGCACGCACGCACGCACGCACGTACACAAATATTTCCTTCCTCCTAGCTGAACGCTTTCCAACATGGCTGCTGTTGTACAGTGAAGCATCAGAAGTGTGTTTATATGGAGAGAAAAAGGTGTTTTTTTTCAGGATGTGCAGAGAGACTCGAAAATGAGGACAGGTGAGTGCTTATATATTAATAATGTGCACCGACTCAATGTGATATGATGACTATTGCAGCGGTGAAGTGTAGTTTAAACAACGCCTGTGTTGCGGTAGCATCTGCCTTTGAGATGGAGGTAAGGAGATATGTGGCCTGACAACAGCTTTGCTTTTAAAGAAGATAGATCGATTAAAAGCTCAAATCGAGACTAGTCTTGTGATAGCTGTTGTTTACAGCAGAACATTTCATTTATAACTAATGTGACTTACGACATGTCACTTTGTATTCGAGTCGCGTTTGTTGACCTTTGAGAGGTGCTTGTGAAAACACCCACTATTGCCGTTCTCCACGATAAGATTTTCATTGGTGCGAAGTATTGTGATTTGACAAATTGACATGGTTTTACAGCTTTCATGCTGGAACTGTAGGCTGGGTCAGTGTTAGGGGTTACGCTTTATACAGCTCTCAAGGTGTACGTGAGCTTATTCATACCCATTCTATAAAGTTGCTCGATCCCGTAAAGCCATACGACAAATAAGAGTTTTCACTTGTTTTGCGACGATTTTACTTTATGTCAAATTCAGAATTCTGAGTTTTTTGTATTTTCCTGTCTTTCTCTTTTGGTCATATGTGTCAACGCGATCGTTATGTGTGGATAAAATCTACCAAAAGTCTTTGAAACCGCCAGGTACGGTTTACGATTTACTTCACAAATAGGGGAAATGTTGGCAGAATTCTGTTTGGCAATGCCTCATTGCCACGGCTTGTGGAGGAAAGTCAACTGGAGCCTATCCCAGTTGACTTTGGGTATGTAGCAAGGTACACCCAGGACAAGTAGCCAGTCTATCACCCAGGCAGAACTGAAGATGTTAACATTTTCAGTGCAAGTATTGACAGCATTAGAAATGAGTATATTAGAGGGACGACTCAGATCGAGCAGTTTTGGGACAAAATTAAGAGAGGCAAGGTTGAGATGGTTTGAAGATGTACAGATGAGGGATTATTATTATACTGAACAAGGGATGTTGAATGTGGATTTGCTAGGTAAGAGAGTTCATGGATGTAGTAGAGAAAGACACGAAAAGGGCTCTGGTGACAGCAGAGAATGCAAAGAGGCAGATAATTACTGTGGTGAGCCCTTAAATGGTCGCTGCTGAAAGTGGTTGTTTAGGTAAAGGCCGAGGGGCGACCATTTCAGCAGTAGTATGCAGGGATTATGCATTGCTGTGGATGTGGACATACACAGCTACAGATGAACAGTCTTTCCATTGTTTGTCCATAACGTCTATGGAGACAAGTTTGCACAATCATAGATATTTGGCATGCATGCAGAGATGACTGTTCACTTTTGTCATTTGTTTACATGTTAAGTTTCACATCAAGCCTAAGAATAAAAATAAACTATACCAAAAAGTATGATGATGTCAGTATCAAGGAGATACAGTATAAGTAGCAGGAGTTATTTCACAGCTACTTGGCAAGGTGAATCTAAATGTTTAAAAGAGGTTCTCTGATAAACACGTCGATGCCTTCACTAGCATGTAGGGGTGGGCGATATATCTAATTTTTTCCACGTACAATGGTTAAGTTGGCTTTATCGTAACCATCGAGTATAAATTGCCATGGCAATATTAAGCTGTCTTCATGTAATTCACTGTGAAATTTTTTTTCTCTCTCACACGCTGGGAAAGCATCATTAATTCCCCCGTCCCAATTGGAAAGTTTTGTACCTGGCACACTGTGCTGAGCATGCGTGTTTATATACTACCAGATTGGGAAAAATTTGGCGACAGCGGGAGTGTCAGACGAGCGAGGGACTGACACTTGCTGTCATTTGGATTTCACAGGGATGATGCAGAACAAAATGCAATAATTTGCAAAACATGCCGTAAAACTATTCCCGCAAAAGAGAGCAATATCACGAAATTATTCCACCAGCTGAAAAGTTATCCACTGCAAAATGAAGAATGTTTTAAACTCTGCGTGTCACCATCTCCCGTAAACCAAAGAAAACGTTAAACAAACCAGCTGCGATACCCTGGACTATTCTTGGTCAGTCGTTTTAATAGTTACTATAGTTACTGTAAATTGAGGTCATCGCATGTTTTATTTTACAATTTTTATATGTTATAAGCACAAAAGAGCATCCTTTTATTTTCAGTTGTATTATTCAATTATTGCTTGATGTCCTTTTTTGTTGCTATGATCTTTAGTTTGTTAAACGTCTGGTGTTGACCACAGAAAGAGACTTACTCTGACAGTATTGTCATTTGTGAAAAACTTGTATGTGCTACTGATGGTTAAAAAATGGTTAGGATAAAACATTTAAATTGATTCAAATGTTTTGTATTCAAAGTAGAAGAAAACCTTGAATGGTCGATTTGAATGAGTATTCCAGTGTAATTTTAGGTACTATATTGTTGAAAATATTTATTTTTGAAGTTTATTTAAACATATTGCTATATGTGTCGTGATGTAGCCAAAAAATATCGTGATATTAGATTTTTCTCATATCACCCAGCCCTACTAGCATGTTTCTTCTCTTCCCATTAGTTTCCAGAGATATAATGTTCTCACATTTATACACTGCTTTTCTACTCATACTGACCACTCAAAGAGGTTTAGACTACAAGTCACATTTTAATCATACATACAGGGCTTTATTATGTACACTTAAAGCACTTTATTTACCTTACAACCAATCAACCAACACCAACAGACTCAACAAACTAATCCACGAGGCCAGTAATGTTGTGGCTGTGGAGCTAGACCAGGGGTGGGCAATCTCAGTCCCCGAGGGCCGGTGTCCCTGCAGGTTTTAGATCTCACCTTGGGTCAACACACCTGAATCACATGATTAGTTCGTTACCAGGCCTCTGGAGAACTTCAGGACATGTTGAGGAGCTAATTTAGCCATTTAAATCAGCTGTGTTGGTTCGAGGACACATCTAAAACCTGCAGGGACACCGGCCCTCATGGACTGAGATTGCCCACCCCTGAGCTAGACTATCTGATGGCGGTGTCAGAAAGACTGTTGCTGTCCAAGTCCAGCAACAATCTTATATTGGGCATTCCTTCACCCCCACTTTGATGTGCTCCCTTCACCCTTCAGTCTGTCTGCCGGTTCGATTGGCTCACCACTCTCAACTCTTTGCCAACGAGATTGCTGACTCTGGGGTTTTGTGTCAGTTGAAACTGCTTATGTGTTCAAGGTGAGTAGATTCTATGGTGCAGTCTGCTTGTCAGTACTGCTGTTATGCTAACACTGGGTGATGTTTCCTGGACTTTATACACCAAATGACACCAAGGTGTTATTCATGTCATCTATGTTGATGACATTCCAGTTAGATATACATTTTTGTTCATGTGCTTTGCATTTTATTCACAGGGCTCTGCATCAACGTTATGACGCGATTCCTGTGCAGCACCTGAGGAAGTAAACAAAACCAGATATCCCAGAGAGAGTTCTCCACTTTTCTTCTGTCACACTGGCAAAGGACGCAGTGCAGGAGGTCTTAACAGGCAGAGAACTGCTTTCTCTCCTAGCTTTCTCTGTGCGCATCTTAGCCACTTGATCTACAGCTGCTGGAATCAAAGATGTGTAGCATCTAGAGCTGGACTTTGTGTGGCAGAACTGACAGTATTTGCCAGATCTTTGCCTAACAAGGAGCAGAGCATGTAGAGTGGCTGTGGTTGCCATGGAGCCAAGGGATAAGAAACAGGTGAGTCTGGTTGCTTAGATTAGCAAATGCCTTTGGAACGTAAATGTTTCCTGTGTGGATGCTGTTTTAATAGACAGCTACCTTGGTGTTTAGAGAGACCTCAGGAGATTAACTGGCTGTAACATTGTCTACCATGGGTTCTTGTTTTTCCAAGGTTTTTTGTTTCTTCAGAGAGAGCAATTTTTCTGCAGACGTATAAACAGAAACCACTGTGATACCAGAAGTGTGTTGGATACAACACAGAGATGTATATGTGCAAATTAGTGCTAAGTAACAGGCTAATAAAATATTCGAATTTTGCTAACTCAGAGTAAGTGATAACATTTTTGCATTAAAGTGAAAACAAAACACTAAATGTATAAAGGCTAATTTGCAAAATATAGCCCTGCCTTCAGAAACAGACATAGATGAAACACTGTCTGTAGCTGGATATAAGAAATAAGTGCTTGAAGTCAACTTTTTAAAAACATGTTTAGTGCCATCTTCTGTTCGTATGGAACGTCATGTCACCGGATTGGGTGGTTGTTGATGTCAAGACTCACATTAGTTTATTTTAGCTAGCTAGTAACAGAACCAATAACTCAGGGGAAATTAAAGACAAAAAAAAAAAACAGTCTAAAGGGATCACTCTTGTGCTGCCCCTGGCTTCAACAATGAGTGCAAAATCTGTTCAGCACTATTTTATGCAGTAAAATAGTCTCTCTACCTGTGCATCACACCACAAGAATGTTTCTTGCAGAAACACGTTCGAACATGCTGTCTGCAGGAACAAAACAAAATCTCCACACTGATCCTTCTATCCTTCACTTCCATTTCGCTTTTCCTCATTTCTAAAATGAAGCAATCCAGTCAGTGAGATGACACGAGAGGAAAAAAACTCTCATTTTCCCAGCACACGTGCTTATGGGATTCCTGATCGTGCGTAAGAAAGATAGTCATGTTTATGGTGTGATATGCATGTATTAAAGCTGTTTTGTTGTCAACTAGATTGATGTGCGTAGGAAAAGAGAGACTATTTTATTGCATAAAATAGAGCTGATTGCATCAGCTGATTGGTACAATCGACTAGATGAGGAAAAATAATTTTCTTAATCAGGGTTGTCGGTCCGGTCAACCACCTGTCACCTGACTCAAACAGGCTCTTCTCCACACAGTCCTCATTTATAAGGTGCATTACAAGCCCGAACATTATGGTTAACAGGTGGATTTCCCTGTTTCAGTGCAGAGTATGTCCTTGGTTTTGACATAAAACTGATTGTTGCAGCAAGAGACAACACAAAAGTGTCTATTGACTGCAGCCAACCCACCTGGTGTCATAATGTTCCGTACTGACAGGAAATGGGGCTAAACATGTTTTTGAAAGTTTGACACTTTCAAATAAAGAAGAGCTAATTTTCAATCAATAGTGGAATAATTGTTTGTTCTGTCCTGTCTGGCAGAATTGTTGTCTGAAGACCAAAAAATGGCCAACAGATTTACTTTCCCTAGTGGACCATTATGACATTTACTTTAATGGTCCACTTGATGGTGATATTTTGTTAGGATCTTTTTTATTTAGTGTTATTGTAATCACAATCTGCTTCAACAACTGCTGGGAAAAAATAACACAGCAGAGAGACAACAGCAAGAACCGACATATGCATAAATAACAATAAATAATAAATGTTACTGAACAGCACACAGTACTAATAATACAAAATATATTTAGAGGCAGCAGCCAAATAATATGGTGTGTCTGTGAATACCTGTTTGTACACCTCATAGGCCCTCACCCCCAGGGCGCCTGAGATATCCTAAGAGAGGTGGAGTGTAAGACCTGACACAGACAAACAGACACACAAGAATCCATTCACTCCCTCATGCACACATATACAAATACTCACACACTCATCCAACATGTAGAGACACAGAAATGAACACCGTACACACACTCACACTCCCCAGACACCCTCTATACTCCCATGTCCAGGCACCAACACCCACAATAGTGGTTATAATTGTGCTAATAATTGTGGTTTTTGAAATTCTCAATTTTTTTTATTCTATAAGCTCTGGCATTTTGCAGCATATTTACTCTCATACTTTCTGCTGTCGGCCGTCAGCCTGGAAGCTGTATCATTTAAACATCTGCATATTTTAATACAACTGGTTTACTGCTGTGTAAAACAAACAGCAGTGTATAAAGCAGCAAAATTTTTTGTTTTTTTCCCAAGTCGGACTTTGTTGATCAGGTGATTTGATGAAGGACTCCCGCTAGCTGTTTCAAATTAAAGGTTTTAAAGTTGACTACAGGAACAGCGCTGCTGTTTTGGACGCTAGAAACATGCTTTCTTCCATCTACCTGAGCTCTCAGTAATGGTGCTGCCTCTTTGCGCCTCGTGGTGTGTAAACAGACTCCAGCTCCATATTTAACTATGCCAACGTTATTATCACTGCCACTGTTGTTTTATCATGCTTTTTACTGAACAATTGCGGGCTGCATAGGTTTAATGTTGTAAACTTTTTATTCACACACTGCTCCTAACCCTTCCCTCTGCCCACTCCCCGACTCCCCCAAGGCTAATCAAGCCTACCTGTGGGACTTCTAGAATTTTTGATGCCCAGCATCAAGACTAATGGTGAAACAAAGGATTTTTTTTTTTCATTTTTAAAATCGACCAGTATGACTGGATTGTTTTATTTTGTTGTCGTTCTTCCAGGAGGAGGATGCTGTGACTCTGGGCCTTTCAACTGGCCAGGCTCTTGAGAAGCTCCGGGACCAGTTAAGCAGCTTGCTGGAACAGCATCAGAGAGTTGCATGCAGACGAACATCTGTGCTGGTACGCACACACTTGTGTCTACACTTTTAAACCAGTGGTCCTTACTTTAGAACCTTATTTCCCCGTTTTGGATTTTCCATATATGTGGCTATATCTGTAAATTTGGTAAATTATGCTACATGTATGCACTATTCCTTGGATGGCGGTACCTGGTGAGGTTAACGACTTCACTGCTGTTTTCTGTTCGTGCCAAAAAGGAGCTTTTCCCCTGATATAAGATTTTATATGTGTGTATGTATATATATATAGTTACATACTTGTGAGGCTGTGTGTACATACACATGTGCTCTGTGTAGGCACACTACTTTGTAATGTAACATGTTGTATATTGTTGTGCTTACTTGCTTTTGTTTTGGGGACATTTCCATAGGAACAGTGGCAAAATAGCTTCCTTTACCATGGTAATCGTCACTCTTGTGTCCATTGGCCGGGTGCTGCTCTCACTCTGCTGGTGGTGGTGGGACTCGTCTGTTGCCATGGTAGCCAGCCGAAGGGGAGGTATGTAACCTCTTTTTGGGAATCCTCAATCAATCAGTCAACCTGTTATGAGCAATTAATTGGTTATAGTGGGAAGAAAACCAAAAAAAAACAACAAAAAAGTTTGTTTTTTTTTAACACGAAGAAAAAGGGAGGTGAGGGAGATGGTGGTTCATGGTCACCTGATTGTACTGTTAATTTGATAAGGTTTATCATAATGGAAAGAAAAGCGTCTGGACTTCTTTAGACTAAAGAAGTCCAGACGCTTTTCTTTCCAAGCTCCTTAGAATGTACATTTATGTCTTCAAGATAAAGACTTTTAAGACTTTGTTTGGAAAAAAAAGAAAGGTGGCCTATAATTGACCTGATGTTAAATAAATAGAGATTTAATCAAAGCAATTAGCTGGTAAAACTTATTTGAACACTTTTGTAGGAATGAGGTTTAAAAAGCGCATTGATGCTTTAGAGCAGGGTTACTCAATTCGATATGGCTGAAGACCACATTTGAGGAACAAATCACAAATGAGGAAATTTTGAAAAAGGCTGAAAGCTTGTGTTGACATTTTGATAGCTCCATGTCAGTTTCCCATTTTTAAACATCTTCAGCAGCATAGTTAGAAACTTTCCTATCATCCAGACAAATGGACGACATATCGTTTTATTGTAAACAGTTTCTAGGAATAGACTGACCATATTTTTCAGTTCAACTAAGTTTTATTCAATTTATATAATAAATAATGTTTAGTGCCAAATCACACTGTCTCAATAGTTCTGCTCTGTTAGTGTGAACACTTTATAAAATGCATTGATTCTATTAGCTATTAGCATAGCTACAAGGCGCAAACCCTCAAATGTTGGAGAAGTTCAGAATTTAAAAAAACAAATACAAACTGATGCTGTAAGGGACTACTATATTTTAGTCATTTTAATGTTTAAAATAAGCAACACAGGTGTGGGATCAGATGCTCAAATGTTAAACAATTCATGCATCACACACTGTCAGTTATTCACTACATGGCAAGGCAATATCACTTTGCTATAGTTGGTCTGAATATTCAGTCCAGATTCACTTGTGTGAATGATTTTAATTTTGAGAAAGTGTAAGAATGGCTGCAGGTTAGTCAGCACAGTCCAGAGTTGGGCCACGATTATTCCTTGGCTAAACTATTGTGGTTATTATCATTCTGCTCCTTAAAAAGCCTTCAGTGATTCAAAACACCACAATGAGAAAACTAACAGGCACTGGTTCACATGACCCTACACCATCCTGTAGGTATGCTGCCTTAGGTAGAGGGACTTGATGCTATGGATATTCCTGGTGACCAACTTCTAAGTCGACTAAACGACTAGTCTAAATCTAAGGAACACTCTTAGTTAGCTATCAAGTTAAATCTAAAAACTGTTTAATGGAAAATGTCAAACTATACCAGGCTTGGCCAACTGCAGTCCTCGAGGGCCGGTGTCCTGCAGGTTTTAGATCTCACCCTGGGTCTACACACCTGAATCAAATGATTAGTTCATTACCAGGTCTCTGGAGAACTTCAAGACCTGTTGAGGAGGTAATTTAACCATTTAAATCAGCTGTGATGGATCCAAGGACACATCTAAAACCTGCAGGACACTGGCCCTCGAGGCCTGGGTTTGGACTAGGGCTGCCACAAACAATTATTTTGATAGTAGACTAGTCACCGATTATTTTTGCGATTAGTCGACTAATCAGATCATCATCCATTGGACATAGCTTATTGCACCAGCAGCATCTGCTCTTATATAACTATCATTAGTAGTGATGGTGAGATGAAGCCTCATGATGAACTGAAGCTTTCCACCCAATTGGTCGACTCATGGTTCGAAGCATTGTGATGATTCATTTGCTCTACTGCGCCATCAAGTGGACAATTCAAGTGAAGCGGGCTCTGTGATTATAATGATGTGTAAACCTCTAAACTGAATAAATAAATTGTTTTCTTGGTTATTTATCCCGAATATTGTCTCAGTATGTGTGATACAAAAGAGAAAGTGGAAACTATCAGGACAGAGTTTTGGTATGATTGTGTAACTGTTAGCCTCAGACAGTCAGTCAATAGTATAATTCAGATCATAGATCAGTACATTTGCATATTTTTATAACTATAAAAAGAAAGCTGACACTTTCGAGACTTTATCTAATGTGTAAGCATCACAGCAGATGCCTTAGATTAGAATCAGTGAGCTGTCGGCTTTCAGCCCCGACCGTGTCCACGCTGTCTGGTGAGAAAGGCGACATCTCACTGATTCTGATGCGTCAGCGCTTTGTGTTTACGTCTTTGTGCAGAATCGGTGTACCTGCTCTCATTTACTGTTTTAGCTGTTTGGTGGTGGTTGAAATGTAGTAATATTTATATTAAAAATCGATTCAGGATTTTAATGAATCGATATCACGTTATCCAAGCTAGAATCGATTTTAATTGATAATCAAAACCCGCTCCTAGTACCTGTGTAATCATGCTTATGTACATCTGGATAATGACACAAACTAGTATTTGGCGCTTCACTTTTTAATAAACTTTTTATAATCTGACAGAAATCAGATTATAGGATCTGTAGTGTTGTTTATTTATATTATGGTGCTTATCATTTGTGATATTTATTACTGTGTGCATACTTTATTAGGAGAGATAAAATAAAATAAAAAATCTCTTCCTTCCTGGTTCCATCGAAGAAGAAATGCTCAAGTAACTATGTAACACGTACGTAATCCAATTCCACAACACAGTGTGACGGGAAATCAGTAGTGTTGTGCGGCTTGATCCTGAAATATCGATTCCTCCGATACCAGTCATTTATGTTCTAGAATCGATTCTCACATTAAAATATCGATATTTTAGTAATTTAGAGTAAATTTGTAGTTTATCATTAACAGGAACATAGTAGAAAGAAACTATACCATTCGGATTGTCTACATTCAAAGGAACTACTTCCTCTTCCACCTTTCATAGTCATGTGCAAAATACGGCTGTATAAATGTCTTGCAGCCCCTTGGCGTGCACACTCACAACAATGGCTGAGCGTAATTGTGCGGACGTACTTTACCTCCACAAACAGCTGAGACGTGGTTTGCATACATGTGGCAAAAAAGAGTTGTTGTTGTACTAGGGAGACATTCAAAAGGGCTGTTGGGGGGGGGGGGGGGGGGGGGGTGATAAATACATTTTACAGGGTTTATTTATCGGATAAAATACGTTAAATGTCACCGTTATTATTGGCCGGCCCGGAAACAGCGGGGGTGTCCAAATTCAGAGGCTGCTTCCACCTGAGGACCCGGCCTTCCCGGTCTAAAGAAAGCCGGGTAGTACGTCACAGGCTCGCTCAGTGTAGTGAAACTCTGCTGTCTGCTCCTTGCTATCTAAAATATAACCGGGCGCTGATGTAAACTCTTCTGTTTAATCATTTTCTGTTTGACGATTCAGCTGTGTGAAAACCCCGGCGGAACCCTCCCGAGGGATTAATAAAGTTAAATTTAATTTAATCTAATCTAATAACTCTTAGCCAAATCTATTTACTCACGAACAAATAAAACACTGAAAAAGCCAAACAATAACATTTTTAAGTTATCAAAGTGACTTGTATATCATGTTTAACCCGAGTAGCGAAAGACCGCGGGGGTTTGAAAACGATGTGTCGGTCGACTCAGATATTTGAAGTTTACACAGCTACATTCTCACCTGAAAATATGTTAAAAGTTTTTTGCGACCCAGAAAGAGAAATAAGAGTAATATTAAAACTAAGTCGCTGCAGTAGTAGTAGCCATAGTTGGAAACTGGAATTGGCTGGGCCGCGCTATGAATTCTGCTAAATGGTTTTTCAATTTTGTTGTCCGGGTGGAAAATCGGGAAAAATTCGGGAGAATGGTGGCTCCGGGAGATTTTCGGGAGGGGCACTGAAATTTGGTATTCTCCCGAAAAAATCGGGAGGGTTGGCATGTATGGTTGTGGCAACATCACTAACCTTGTCAAACACCTCACAGTAAATCATATCACAGAATATGACAAGCGTATGTTGAGGCGAACTAAAAAGGAGGAGAGGGACAGGTACTGCTAGGGCGAGACAGTCTCTCACGGAGTCCTTTAGTGCTGCAGGCAGGCAAGGTGTTCAAATGTTCAAACTTCAGGTTTTTTATTTCTATATGATGAACTCTGCATTATTAAGTGATAAGAACAAGGAATCTGATGTCCTGTAATCATTATGATGCTATAATTTGAGATACAATAAATAAAATAAGTTTTTGTACAAAGTATCGGTATCGGATCAGTATCGTCGATATCACCCTGAATATTACTTGGTATCAGATCGGAAAGGAAATCAGTGGTATCGCACATCACTAGAAATCAGCTGTGTTTTTCTGCCCATTTTATTTCGAATCTGGCGCGAACCGGTGAACCAGTCCCTGAATCAGTCACGTGGTACGGACTGCCCGCGAGGCCTCGAACGTCACTGGTACGTAATCAAAGCAAACCTCGATACGTGCTTCACAGAAACGCCCCCGAGATTACCCGACACACAGGACACATCACTAATCATTAGCTTACAGCTTTAAGTGTGTAAGGTATGTGCTAACTAAAAATAAAGACAAGATGATAGTGTATTGAATTTTAATGAAATTTGCAGATTGTTTCGGTGAAGTTTAATAAACTCCTTGCTATCTAAAATATAACGGGACACCGGAGTATATTCTCGAGCATCTCACACTTCTGATGATCAGCTGTCTGCTTGACGTTTATTCAGCTGTGTAAAAACTATAACTTTAATCTCAGCCAAACCGATTTACTCAGGAACAAATAAAATACTAAAAAAAGCCAAACAATAACATTTTTAAGTTATCTAAGTGACTTATATATGTTTAACCTGAGTAGCGAAAGACGGTGGTGGGTTTGAAAACGGGCTCTAGTTAGCCTAGCCCCCGGCTAGCTATTGAGCTAGTGGGTAACAGACATGTCTGAAAACGTCAGAGCGCTTTTGAAAATATGTGGTGTCTTGATAAACTGAGCAGATATTTGAAGTTTACACAGCTACATACTCGCCTGAAAATATGTTAAAAGTTTATTTTGTGACCCAGAAAGAATATTAAGAGTAATATTAAAACTAACTAGCTGCCGCCATTGTTGGAAACTGAGCAGGGCTGCGGTATGAATTCTGGGACAGAGCTACTTCTTCTTCTCCGGGGTTTAACGGCAGCTGGCATCCTTGTACATGCAGTGCTGCCATCTTCTGTTTCAGTCCGTTATTACACTCTTAAATCCTACTACTTATTCCTGCGTCTTTTGGGATCTTACAAAGCTTCAAACGACGTGTCGACTTTTAAATCAGTCGTCGACGATTTTGATAGTCGTAATCGTGGCAGCCCTAGTTTGGACATCACTGCTCTAAACAAATGTGTTTTTTGCATTAATCACACTCTCCAATAATGAATAATGCCGCTCCCCGGGCACCTCTCATCGTGCATTTTGAACATTACACATTATACTCTAAATAGAGGAAGAAGAAAAGCACATATCATAAACCAATGTTAAATATGCATCATTCATAATGGCACAATGCGCCTCTCTTTTCAGTTCCAATTCATTAGTTTTTTCAGATGTTAATTTGTCATATTTTAATAATAAGTGAACATCTGTTGTAGTAACATGTTTTTTTTTTTGTCTTTTATCCTGTCTTCCTTCTCTCACCCCAACCAATCACAGCAGATGGCCCCGCCCCTCCCTGAGCCTGGTTCTGCCGGAGGTTTCTTCCTGTTAAAAGGGAGTTTTTCCTTCCTACTGTCGCCAAAGTGCTTGCTCATAGGGGGTCATATGATTGTTGGGCTTTTCTCTGTATCTATGAAGCGCCTTGAGGCGACATTTGTTGTGATTTGGCGCTATATAAATAAATTGAATCTAAATCTAATCATACCATATTTAACACCAGTTTATTTCAAGTCGTTGTCAGTTTGACGTATAGCGTGTAGTGAAAAGTGGGGTGATTTGTGCCAGAGGGGAAGTTGTGCCACCCTCTGTTTCTAAGGAACCATAAGAAGAAATTGTCATGTCACCACACAATTTTGAAGATTCATCAATTTTACTCTTCCTACAAAGAAGAGAGTCTAAAACATACACAAAGGAATAGAAGTTGTCTCACCTCTGAGAGGTGCTATGGGAGAAGTTATGGGATAAGGATTTTTGCTTAGGCTCAGTCTAAGCAAAAAAAATATGTTTATGGCACTTTAGAAATCTACACACAAATAATTTAAATGTCTTATTATGTGTCGCATAGTGAGATAAGCTGGTCAATACAATAATACCATAGTTTTCAGGTGATGTCAAAACTACTGGGACACGACAAAAACAATACTGCCGTTTTTACTTTCAATACTTCTTTGCCCTCCAGCCATCCTTTAAGTGTTTTCGATTCTAACGTCACACTTCATGCCAGAAAGTTGCTGTGCTATCGAATGCACTTATCAATGTTTATTTACACTTGCCAGAAGGCTGTGGAGCATGGCGCCAATATGTGAGCACACCTCTCCTAACCCTGCCTTACATTGCCTTAAATTGCACCAATCCCTGCTTTTCTAGGGCACCGAGGCTGTCAGTTGTGGCTCTTTTAAACTGTAGAAAATGACATTGGATGACCTGACATTAGAAAAGTACTTTGTTAGCTTTACTGTTATGACCCGACATTAATGTTAACTAATACTACCAGAACTTTTGTTCTGTGTGGTAATTTCTTATTCTTCACCTCCACACGGTGGTAAGTCCACATAGCTGTCAGTGCTTTGAGAGCTTTCTTCTCAGCAGCAGTGTAACATGAGGGATTCTCTACAAGATAGCATCCTTTCCAAAAAAAAGCACTGGTTGAAATTCTAGTTAGTTTGCATTAAAATGTTTAGCACAGCCAGGTAATTGAGAAATGTATCTCCCTCGTCCACCATGATGAGAGATATTTCATCACTGTATTCTTTGATCTTTCATTCATAGCTGTGGTCTTCTGTCTTCACCTCCACAGTTCTGGTATAGAGCTCCTGAATGCCGCTGCTCTCCTTCTCCTCTTGGTGCTGAACCTGTGTCTGGGTGGACGCCAGGAGAGACTGAAGCGAAATGAGATGATATGGCGCCTAAAGGCCATCATCACGCAGCTCAGTGGTGAGTAAGGCTCATGACTGCATTACTGCAAACACAGAAGAATTGAGGAACTTGTAATCTCTGTAAAAGTTGCATTTGTTTGTTGTTGTTGTTGTTGTTGTAATTGTTTTTTGTTTTACTTTCTTCAAATTCAATTCTTCTCACCCTATTTTGTTCTCTAAATGAGTCCTCAATTTTGTAATTCATTATCCTAGATTACTTGTCAGCCTGTGTTGGTGAAGTGAAATGGCCTTCGTCTCTCTACCCTGACCTTTACACACCCTCATCCCCATCGTGGTCCCTCCACTGGACCTATCGTGACTCTCAGCTGGTTAACCTGCCTGTCAGTCTACTGGTGGAAGGCGATATCATTGCTTTGAGACCTGGTCAAGAGGCCTTTGCATCGCTTAGAGGCATTAAGGTTAGTCTGTATTTAGCTGCATTATTGTAAACTGTAGTATACTTTTGTAAGATAGTATCTATTTTTTTGAGTAAATAACAATTTTCAAAAGCTTTAAAAAGCAACACGTATCAGAATTTGTATCGGCAGCTTAAGCCTGTATTTAGGTATTAGACACAATCTCACCCGGTATTTCCTCTGCTGGTAGGAATAACAAGTACATCAACTGGAAGTTTGTCAGCCACATTTAGACAAAACTAATGCATTGTTGTATGATATGTGGTAAAAAGGATGAACAGGATATTTTTGTTATTAGTTTGTGTAAAAAATTCTATTTAATACATTGTTTTTTACACTGTTTATGAAAATGGAGACAAAAAAATAAATGGTTTTACAGGTGGAGACCTCTGACCTTTTTTCCCCTCATCATCATTTTCTGACTGGATGCTCTGCTGAGTTTTCATCTTTTCTACTGGAAGCACGAGACGATACCTGCACCATACACATGTTTCACAGGAGGTCCAACTCCTCTAGGAT
The DNA here is from genome assembly GCF_056152115.1 of Neolamprologus brichardi. Classification (NCBI taxonomy): domain Eukaryota; kingdom Metazoa; phylum Chordata; class Actinopteri; order Cichliformes; family Cichlidae; genus Neolamprologus; species Neolamprologus brichardi. The sequence continues at coordinate 975,263 of NC_142111.1, forward strand.
GGCACATCAGTACTTGCTTTTGCTAAAAGGTTTGCTGTGTCTCACAGCATAGTCTTGAGACTTTGGTTGACAGTGCAGCAGACAGGCAGTTAAATCTAGGAGAGCTGACAGGGCCATAGAAGGTCCTTAACCTGTCAGTAAGACCGGTATCTGGTATCTCAGAAATTATCATTGTAATTTTTTTCTTTTCATTTTTACTCCTCAGGATGATGAGCACATTGTGCTTGAACCAGGAGATTTATTCCCACCATTCTCCCCTCCTCCTTCACCACGGGCCAATGAGAAAAGAGGACCCCAGAGCCCCCAGCAACACCGCCTCTTCAGAGTGGTCCGTACTCCAGTCCTGGACACGATAATGTAGGGAACATAGCCATGTTTTTTTTTGTTTTGTTGTTTTTTAAACCAAATATTGGAATTACTTCTAATATCCTCAAATATTAAAAATGAATGTTAAAAGTATTATACAGCCTTTTATGTACATATGCATTTTTTTGGTGGGATGGAAGCGAAACATGACATTCACCTTAGGTCAACATTAGGTTATGCACATTACTGCACCAGTGTGCTGTTTAAAAGGGTCAAAGGGCGAATCTTCATCTGCCCACCATAACAGAAAAATAAACAGCAAAGTTACTGTTCTCCAAAAGGAGCACTGCTTCCCATTTGCAGTTTGCTAGATAACCCAGAAGACTGAATGAGACCACAATACAGCTGTTTAGTATAAATGAACATTATTTAATCTGTGAAATTATAGTGGAGGTAAGTATAACTTTGATCCTGTTATCCTGGATCTGCATCAAACTTGAGTTAATTTTCTTCTGACCTTTTTATTATCAAAAGGTTGCTTCAGGAAACAGTACTGCAACTCAGTCTGTGGCTTTTGGAAAGTAAATATTAAGAAATCACACTTTTTCTCAATTGTGACATTTTATTTGAACATTAGCTTGCGCTCGTACCCATATTGACAAAAGTTAATTGGCTATACTGCTGTCATGTGACTATGATGTAATGAAAAGAAACCATAACATCTCACAGATGAAGAATGATGATGAACATAAGAAGATATAGCAGAGTATCAATGGGAATGAATGGTAATGGAAAAAAGTTGTTAAACTTTGGTAAAATCATTTGTATTTCTGTCTGTCTTTTATCCAACAGGAACAATTTGGAGTTGGCCCTGTCTCGCCCAGTCACTGTGCTCGATAATGAGAGATTTACAGTACAGTCGGTTATCACCAAGCTAGTCTGTCCTGTTGTACTGGTGAGTAGTTGGTGTGTTCTTCCTAATGTATTCTGCATTGTATTTGAACATGTAAATATGTGCAGTCTTATGTGTGTTTTTCTCCCGTCTTCTAGGTGGCATTCCTGCTTGTTAACACTATTCGCTTTCTTCTTACTGCCCCCAGCCTCACTCCTAGATGCTACAATTTTGTTCAGCTTCAGGTAAAATAATTCAAAGCAGTAAATGTGCAGACAGCAAAGACTGTGATGTATTAGTGATGTAGGGACACAGCCAACCAGTGTGTATGTAAAGGTGTTTTCAGAACAGTTTGTTCTGTGTTGGCACCAAACATAATGATTGTACTAAGAAGATTCTTGAAAATGAAAAAGACTGGACAGAAATGTATGTTTGACTTGTTTTTTCAGCTAATGGGTGTTCTGCCCATTTTGCCCCTGCTCTTTCCTATTATGTGGGTGCTGGTGAATGCTTACGGAGAGGCCAGGGTCCTCGCTGAGTTCAGCCGTGTGTCACCAGCTGGCCTGGTAAGGGACATGCACACAGGGGCACTGTCAAACACACACATAAATGTAACATGCAATGACAGGAGAAAAGGCTTCAGTTATTATCAGTGATTATTTTTTATTTTTTATTTTTTTAACTTTTAGTAACAGGTCTAAAACAACACATCAAATCAAAATGTATTTATATAGCACATATTAAAAACAACAAAGCTGACCATAGTGCTTCACAGTCAGTAAAAGCATGAGACAATTAAAACAAAACAATAAGAAAACAGGGCAGGAAACAATAGGTGACAACACAACAAGCCAGATAACAACCAACTAGTTAGAATCAAAAGCCAAAGTAAAAAGATGGTACGAATATGAACAGGGAGGTTGTTCCAGAGTCTAGGTGTTATGGTTGCAAAGGCCCGGTCACCTCAACTTCAGTCGAGACCTGGGTTGTGCTAGCATCTGATTGGACGATCTTAGTGCTCTATTGGGATTGTACAAGTGGAGGAGTTCGGAAAGATAGCTGGGTGCTAAATTATTTAGAACAAAAGAATTTTAAAATCTATACGATATTTAACAGGGAGCCAATGTAAGCTGGCTAAAAGTGGAGTAATGTGTTCATAGATCCTAGTACCTGTTAAGAGGCGCAGCTGCACTCTGAACTAACTGAAGAATGTTGGAGGCCCAAGTAGAGGGAGTTATAGTAGTCCAGTCTGGATGTGATAAATGCGTGGATAAGCTTTTCAAGGTCCTTTAGAGCAGCGGTCCCCAACCTTTTTTGCGCCACGGACCGGTTTATGCCCGACAATATTTTCACGGACCGGCCTTTAAGGTGTCGCGGATAAATACAACAAAATAAAACTACTACCGGTACCGAAAAAAAGAAGATTTATTCATAACACACGTGAAAAGACCCAGGAAAACCAAGTTAACGATAAAAACGATAACAAAATAACACTGAAAACCGATAAAAACCCCGATAATAACACCAATGCTTTTTTCTCCACAAGTCCTTCAGGGACACAGACACATTCAGTTGTACACACTGAGGAGAACTACAGTGTACAACTGTTGGAGTAATGCTTTTAGATAGCGATAAATGACTAAATGAAATTCAGTCATGTGTATCAAGAATAACTTTAATGCACCTTCGGATTCCTTCTCCAAATTCTACTGAAGGAATGGACTTCATTCTTCCTAAATCAATTTCATCAATAGCTTTTGTGATGGAGAACGCTGTCTTTAGCAGTTTCAGTAATGGCTGACAACAGTAGTTTGCTCGATAACCCCACTGTTGATACATGTGTTTGTGCACGGATGAGACCCCAATACAGCTGTTTAGTATAAATGAACATTATTTCATCTGTCATAGTGGACAGAGTATAACTTTGATCCTGTTGTGTTGCATCTGCATTAAACTTGAGCATGAGTTAATTTTCTATTAATATTTTTATTGTCAAAATGTTGCTTCTACTAGCAGCACTGCAACTCAGTCGGTGGTTTTGAGGGTAAATACTAAGAAATAGGAATATATAAACAGTCTTGTGGTGACATAATGGCTGACAAATTCTATCACAGTAAATAGTCAATGAGATCACACTTTTTCTTACACTCTTACCTGTATTGACAAAAGTTTATCTGTCACAGTAAGGGTAATATCTAATGGCTGACAACAACTCTGGGTCAGTCACAGCCTTTAAAAAACATAGCCTTTAAGTGTAAATTTGTTTGAAAAGGTGAAAAATAATCTTTTGAGGCTTTGAAGCTAATTTCAACCATTCACCAAATTTTCTTCTAACAAAGGTTCTAAAATAGATCTAAATGGTACACATATTAAATCTTTCTAAAGTCAATATTTGGTAGATGTCTAGGTCATATATAGTTTATTTTTTCCTTTCAAAATGCGATATCAGGCTTTTTTGTGGTGAAATGTTTGTGATTAAACAGCAATAACAATACCAGGCTTTGGTCATGAAGATGGAAGTAATGTGCCTTTGAAGGTTTCAGTAGTTGAACCTGTCAAAGGAATGTTGGCTGAGTGTTGGTGCTCCATTTGCAATCAGATGTCAGAATTTGGACTTCAAGTTGGACTTCTAACTCACAAAGTCAGAGCAGCCCCATATTCTGAATCTAATTAGGAGCAATGCATGTAAGTGTTGGTAAAAATGTAAAGATTCGAATTTAGTCTGCTGCAAATTGCACAATAAAGATTAAAGCATCACTTTAGGGCCCAGACCAGTGTTCACGGCGTCTCATCAAATATAGGTTATCCAGTGTTTTTGTGTCTGCTGTTTGCCAAATTCTGATCGTCTGCACTGCACACTGTTTCAGATGTTTTTCTTCTTCAGTTCAGTAATAACAGTGCACATGCACACACAGACATGCACATGCACACACAGACACACACACACACCATATCCCACACGGAGGAGGCACAGTGAGAGCCTCCTTCTGTGTTTTAACTAGACTCTTCTCTTGCCCTAGCTTGCTAAGTTCTCTGAGGACACTCTAAGCAGCTACACCGAGATGGTTTCCTCTCAGGTATAACCTCATGCTGTTTGACACCCCATTCTCTCCCCCCGCCTAAACTTGCTTGGCTCCCAAATCCACCTGAACGAACCCACTCACTGTCTTTACCCGTTTGTTTGCAACCCTTCCGTGGAACCATTGTACATAGCTCTTGCTACTTTTCCACCTTCCCCTCTCACCCTCAGTCCCACTTACATCTGAATGTCTTACATTAGATTCGGTGTCCTTTTTGTTTGCTTTTTGCTTTCATCCAAATGCTTGACTTTGCTTTTTGTTTGTAAATGCTGTTTCCCTCTCTTTGAATGGTTTTGTTTGGACCTTATTAGTCAACACAATTTGACCAAGCAACTCTTCATGTGATTTTTACACTCAGATGCCTCCCGTTATAAGATAAGATAACCTTTATTAGTCCCACACGTGGGAAATTTGTTTTGTCATCGAATAGTTACCTTCAATAATCTATCCTGTGTGTTTAAGATTATGTGTTCATGTCCATGGTTACTACTTCTGTACCCACCACCTTACACAGCTTCTAACCAAACTCAGTCATTGTCTTCTGTTATAACTGGACAGTAACAGCTGCCACCAGTCTGTCTTTTTCCAAACATTTAGTATTTGGCGTTTGAATCAGAGAAAATGATAGAAAGTGTTGAGGATAAGAGAGGCACTGACTCTTTGTTGGACCTTTCACCTCTGCTTTTTTGCTTATACTGCATGACTGGAAATTAGGTTTCCTCTCCTTGTGTCCTCTCCTTATCAACAGTGAACCATGAAAATATTTCCCACCTAATTTCATGAAATAAAGTTTGACTTTGTGTTTGGAAGACATGCTGGCCAGTGAGCTGCAGGGGAGTTCAATGAAAGACTTTGAACTCCTCTGTGGCTGTCAATCCTGCACATTAGCAGCTCAATCTGTTATTTAAACTTGTAGGGAACATGTCTATAGAAAAGTGACGTGTAGTGGACAAATTTGCATTCACAAAAGAGAACTGGGCTGGCTTCTTCTGCTGACAATCTAATTACAGTATCTGACAGCTTAGTGGGAGTGGAAGATTCATCAACAGAAAGGTTTCTCTGTTAAACACGCTCCTGATCTGAACCTAATGACACTCCAGATCTCTGACATGCAGTGATCAGGCATAACGACCACTGACAAGGAAAGTGAATAATAATAATAATAATAATAATAATAATAATAATAATAATAATAAAGTGATTATCTCTTCATATTGGCATCTGGGTTAGTGGGTGGGGAAGGGGGGGGGCGGGATTTATTTATGCATAGAGAAAAGGCAGGTCTGTTATGTATTTTTCACTGGATACAGGCACCCTAGTCAGGAGTCGAACACCCGACCTGTGGTCCAAAGGCGATTGGTGTTCCTACATGTATATTGCCCCTCCTCATAACACTCATACATTTTAGTCATGTATTTAAGCATTTAGATTTTTGATATCTAGTAGTAAGTAGTTCTCTTGATAACTGTGTGTCTGTGTGTGTGTGTGTGTTTTCACTTAAGCAGGAGATGCTCCGATGTGTTTGGAGACACCTGGTTGCTGTCCTGAAGGGAAAATCTCAGACACTCTGCTGTACTTCCAGCCTTTTACATACACTGGGATCTGTCACAGTGAGTATTGTAGGCCATTAGACAAATACATCCACGTAAAAAAAATGCTACCCAAAATACATTTCATGTTACGTCTCGATTAAATTAAAAATAGAATAAAATTATATGCAGCTCTGTTCTGTAAGCTTTTGATATGTGATCATAGAACAGAGCACCTAATCTGTGCTGGCTAACCTCATATCAAATTTCTATGTAAACTTAGGGTATTTTCATACCTGCAGTATTAAGTCCATTTAAATCAAACTCGGGCTTGATGCAGTTCGTTTGTGCAGATCTGAACACAGTAACTGCTCTCGGGTGTGGACAAAAACAACCGCACAGAGGCCACCTCTTCCAAAGGCTTCCAGATGAACCCCAAAGCGGTTCCTTTATGGTGTGAATGGGATTTGACCTCAATCCGAACCAATTGCCACATGAAGTTTGAGCTAAAAAACTTCCCATGCGCACGTATGTTTTGTATTCTGGGATACGGCAGCGTACTAGAGATGTGCAAGGGTCTGGTCAAATGAGACCAAAATTAAACACTTTGATAATGTGCACCATGTTTGGAGGTCAAAAGTCGCTGCATATCACCCCAAAAACCCCATACCAGCAGAGAAGTTTACAGATGGTCAGTTGGTTTCAGAGAAACAAAATAAACTGCTAGAATGGCCCATCAGTTACCTGACCCGAGTCCAAGTAAACATGTATGAAGTAAAGCTCAGAGTTGATAGAAGAGAGTCTTCAGGATTTGAAGAACGTTTGTATGGAAGAATGGGTCAAAACACAGCCGAGCAACCTTTATCCATACAGGGGGTGTCATCACCAACAAAGGCTTTTGTATAAAATGTTAAATGCATTTCAGTAAGTCTGTTCAATACTTTCCCCTGTGTCATTTCTCATTCTTACACATAATTTAAGGAAACCTATGTTTTGATTTATGTCCATGTTTGGATTGGATGGGTTGTTACTGACATCTGGTGAGAATTTCATGTCAATAGCACCTTTAGAAATATATTAGAACATATACTTTGCAAATTGGTGACGGTATCAGATTGATACCAAAATTTGAAGCACCACTCTGAGCTGCCATAAAGGTGGAAAATAGAGTACATTGACATAATAGACATGCACAATAATTATAGATTCACCCTGAACATCCACCTTTCTTGATTGGGAAGAAATTGTCTTTCAAACTTTTTCCTCTTTTTCAGTCCTTGTGCCTGACCTTTTTCAGAGGAATATTTTTGTTTGTTTGTTTTTTGCCAATTAACACTGTCATTCAAGCATAAAAAAACTACCTAATGCAAGGGATGAACCAGTGTTGTCTCTCTACATAATGAACAGTGCAGCAAAGAACAGATTCTAAATTATATCTTTTGGATACAATAATTACAGTTATTGCTTCCAAGGATGGCACAACCAGTTATTATTAAGTTAAGACCAATTACTGGGTAGGTTTGGATAGCTTTTTTCCCTTAATAACTTCGGTGATCTTTGCTGAATACATTTAAACTTGGTTGATGATCTGAAACATGTAAGTGTGATAAAATTGCAAAAACCAATACAAAATCATGAATGGGCAAAATACTTTCTCACAGCACTGTTAAAATATTTTTGAGGAGGTGGACCTTATGCAGTTTCAAATTGTACGTATTTAGGCACATGGGTACGACTCTATACTACAGTGTGTGTGTAACTCTTCTGTGTGGATATTTGGAACTGTTTTGGAATTCCTAAAGTAGTGACCAAACAATGCTTCCCTGAGCCAGCGCTTTATAGAGATTAAAAAGCCTAGAACTCTTCTTATCACTGATAGCTATTTTCTCAGGAAGCTTTTTGTTCTGTAAGTGTGTGTTTATATAATCTGTACTTTTGTTTTGCGTGTAGGTTCTATGTTGTGTGGACAAGCAGGGTATTCTTTCGTGGCCAAATCCCAGTCCGGAGACTGTGCTGTTCTTTAGTGGACGAGTGGAACCATCACACAACAGTCAAGATGACCTCAGAGACAACATGTCTGTTAACTCATACTGCCAAATGGAGATGGATGATGACAGGGAAGAGGTTTGTTTGTTCTCTTAGGCAAAGCTTTTAGCCCCCCAAAATTAATTTTAGAGTTTAATAAAAAAAACAACAACAACAAAAAACAAGAAAACCTTTTATTGTCTGGTAGGGCCAGGAGGCAGAGGCTCTGCTTTGTCTGCAGAAAGAGCCCCCCCCTCAGCCGGGAGTGGGGCCAGATCCCAGCGAGATGTCGCACGAAACAGCACTCTTATCTGACACTCTCCAGATTCAGCAGCACTGCCAGCCTGTACCCACTTGCACTAAACACCACTCTGGATCGAATGTGAGCTTCAGCCATGACACTGAGGGAGGCGAGGATGCCCAGACACCGGTACAAACTGCAACTGAAATTTCTGATATAGAGCTCTTAAAAAAAAATAAAAAATTAATACATAAAATTTTAAAAACAGATGGTGAAAACGTTAGTTAGTCCCATTAATACTGGAATTTTGGGTTATCTGAGATGTAAATGTTGTATTAAAATTTGTTTTTGTCAGTTTGAATTTTCACTGCTGCTGCTATGGCCTACATATTTAAGCTAACCAATAAGAAATAACTTAAAATGACAGGGAACGAACCAGCACAGTACAAATAAAGTGTAGGAACTCAGGAAGTTGGTATGTGGCTTCAGGTTTTTTTTCTCTTATCTCAAGGATTTTTCACTGGGCTGTCCTGAAGTGGAGGCTGACGACTTTGTGTGTGACTACCACCTGGAGATGCTGAGCTTGTCACAAGACCAGCAGAACCCTGCCAGCATCCAGTTTGATGACCAATCCTGGCAGTGCCACCTGCCCTCCCTAAAGCCACTGGGCCTGAATATCATGCTAAACCTCTGCAATGCCAGTGTCACCAAGCAGCTCTGTCGCTTCTCTGACCATCTATCAAACCTGGCTCTGCAGGAGAGCCACGGCACGGTGCTGCCAGTATATGTCCCATGGGGGCTCTGTGAGCTTTCCAGACTTATAGGTGAGCATGTCAGGACTGATTCTTATATAAACTAAACAAGTAATGACTTCCCTGAATCTTTTGGTTATATCCAACAGCCTGTGGGTCGCTATTTAACACACTGTATAAGTTACAGGTTACATGCTGATATAACCTATTTAACAATGGTTATCCTGTGGCACAGAGGATTTTACAGATCCTCTACACCCAGCCTATTCAAGCAACGGCCTACGGGCCACATGTGGCTGAGTGGCCCTGTCAATGATCCTGCCAGAAATACAGAGTAAGACGGGGAAAAAAAATTTCAAACAGAAATTTCTACAGCATGATGTAGATGGTTAAACGCAACACTCCTAGTAGCCTAGTAATATTCAGACCACAATGCAACAGTGCATTGTTGTAAACATATTTCTACAAATGAAACAAGTAGTCTATGATGCGACAGCAACATGCCTTTATCAACCCAACAGCAAAAATGAAAACCACTGATTTAACCCTGCTGTGTCTGACCAGTACAGCCAGGGTTTATTTTTTATTTTACCACTAAATCTAAATGTCGAATCTGTGTGTTTAATTTGTAATGAGTGTGTGGTATGGTTATGTAGACTAAATTATTATGTAGGTAAAGTGCAAAGTGGTCCCAGCAGTAATAGAAGCATTAAGAGCTGTAATGCTGAAACCGAATGAGTGACTCAGGCAGATTCAAGGCACAACGTCAGAGCTGTGTGTGCAGAACCCTCAAACTCCCCCACCTCTGGTAGAGCACCCGAGCATGAGGAACACACATATTATACGGCAGGCGTTAAAAGAGAGATTTTATACAAATAATATATTCTATTATTATATATTCTATGTTCATTACACGTAATGAACATAGAATATATGTTTTACTTTACTTTACCAAATTAAATTACAAAAAATAGCTTTCTCAAGACGTTATGTTCTCATACACTGGTATATAATTTTAAATAAATCACTGCATCCGAATCGATTGAGTGCGATATTAAAATCTATCAGAGAACAATTCAGAACCATTGTTTTCTTCTTTTTGTCTGTGTTTGTCAGGGTTCACGCCTGGTGCGAGAGAGTTGTTTAAACAGGAGAACCACTTGACCCTCTACCAGCTGCCATCTGGAGAGAAGACCAAGGAGTTCACATCCCACCGCCTTCATTACTTCACCAAACGCCAGCCTCCCATCTCCCATCTCATCTCTCTGTTCGTACGAGACTCTTCATCCAGTGAGTCAGCACACTATTATTGTTTTGGGTTTTATGATGCAGTTTTAATAAAATGTTCAGCACCATCTCTTTATTACCTGCACATAATCCATGTTCCTGTATATGTTTCTGTCCAATCCTCCCTTTGGCCAAACAGTACCATAAAGAAAGTGTGTTTTGTTGTTTTCCTTCTTGATAATGCTCTTTTGCACTGTTAGATAATGTCCAGATGCTGTCACATGGTTCAGCTGACCTTATCCTGGAGGCCTGCACTGACTTCTGGGATGGAACTGATATCTACCCCCTCTCAGGCTCAGACAGGTCTGTCTTTGGCTTTCTGTTTGTGCTTGAAGTTAACATAGTTACACTTTCCAAATGCACACAGTGATTTTGGAAAGTTTTCATTTCATCCTTTGGTTCCTGTGTCACAGAAAGAAGGTCCTGGACTTCTACCAACGTGCCTGTCTATCAGGTTACTGCTCAGCTTTTGCGTATAAACCCATGCAAGTGTCTCTGTCTAGCCAGCTGAATGGGAAATGTATGGAACTGGCTCCTGGTCCCTGTCTGTTTTCTGGACTAGAGTTGCCCTCCACGACTCCCATCAAACACAACTCCTGCAGGAACAGCTGGAGCTCAGATGGTATGGACTGTGACACTGATGAAATGGGTGGTTTTGCATTTGAACAAGACAAAACTGTACAAGAATTAAAGGAAATATGTTGTCACTGCAAAGCTCAATTGCTGTTATCCAAGGTTCAGTAGTTTGACTTGTTTATCAAAGACCATGACTTGGACAGATGCATTTTACTTCCTTGGCAATCACTGCATACAAGTGAGTTAGTAAGTTTTGATTCTACATGTCTTGGAAGTGACTATAAATTGCAAAATTGTATGGATAAAGAGATTTCTCTGACTTTAGAGAGATGTTACATTGTTTAGTTACCCTCCTTCTTCTTTTCCGTCATGCTCACAGAAGGTATAGGTGAGGGTGTGGAGCGTGACGACTGTGTTCAGGCCCTAAGCGGGCAGATCTTTATGGGAATGGTGTCATCCCAGTTCCAGGCAAGGCTAGACACGGTCCGTCTCATTGATGCCCTCGTCACTGCTTGCATCCGCTTTGTTTACTTTTCCATGGAGGATGAGCTCCGCAGCAAGGTGAGTACAGTCAAGCTCTTAATCATTGCAATTAAAAGCTTACTTATTTAGTTTTAACTTATTTATTTAGTATTTCTATTATCTATAAGTATCTATAAGTTTTTGCTCATTTACATACGTACACACAAATAGGACAAAGGTGGTAACTTATTTAATTACTGCTAATTACTATTCTCCGTCATCTAAAAAGATTTGATGAGGGTCTAACAGCAAATGACATTGCGTGTTTCACTTTAGACAGGTGTGCTCTCACACAAGGTCACAGTTTATGACCTAAAGAAAATTGTCGGATTTGTTTGGAAAAACCTACTAAAATACTGGATACTACTATATAGTAGTGTGTGTATATATAGTCTTGTATACTGCTATAATCTACTATAAATTTGACACGGCTCCTTTGGATTTGTGCAGGTGTTTGCAGAGAAGATGGGTTTAGAGACAGGCTGGAACTGTCATATCTCTCTGACACCAAACGGAGACGGTCCCTGTGATGGAGCTCCATCAAGCCCCAGTCATGGCTCCCTGCATGAGGATTTGAACCAAGGTACCTGTGTTTCTGACAAGTTTAGTTAATATTCGTGTTATTAGTAATGGGAACAATTTTAAAGGCTGATTATATATTTAGTCATTAATAGTGTAGCAGCTATCAATTATTTTAGTAATCAAGTAAACTGTTGATTATTCCAACAAGTAATCGAATAGGAAGTACTTCTGTCTTATTTACAATAAATATTCAAAGGGGAAAAAAACATGGCTCTTTCAAAAGTTGGAATAATTGGAAATCTCCAAATATCCACCAAATATTTTAATTTAATTAACTCATTTAAAATCTGTAGTGGAAAATGATTGGGAGTGGGTTGTGAAGAATGGGCTCAAGATAACAGTTGACGCTACCTCCAATTGCAATGTTGGAATTAGATGGAGGAATAATATCAAAACTCAAAAAAAAGAGTATCAACATTAGGAGCATAAATAATTAGAAAAGCATTTGGTAGAGTAACCAAAAGTATCTATGATATGGATCAGCCTTTGTGGCCTCCACTCTAAAGAGAATATTTGTACAAATGAGGATTGTCACACCTCTAGATTTATAAGTAAATGGAGCCTGAAAAACCTGAGAAACCTAATTTGCTCTCAACCTGTGCTACTCAGCTGCACTAGCATGCGTTTCTTTGAGGAAGATCATTTCTTCTTCCAAAAATTTAAGGTGCGAAAGGACATGACCCCTCTTAACCACGTGTCCAAGACCTTTTACGTTCCAATTAACCAATGTGAGGTCTCTCGTGTCGCTAGAAACAGAATTATTAGGTACTGACGTAACAGGATACAACAACATAACGAGGTAATGCAAAAAAGCAACTAATACCTAAATGTACAACCACATCTGAAAGAACACAATTACCCAAACTGTCAAACATTTCATGAAGGTAGATCAAGAGCTGTGCACTTCCGCTCTGCTCTCTCTTCACCGTGATGCACCAGTACAGTGTCTGCATCACTGCAGCTAAAGCACTAGCCTGCCTGTTAATCTCCTGCTCCCCTCTTTCCTCACTCGTGAACAAGACCCTGAGATAATTAAACTTCTCTACCTAGGTCAGCAACTCGTCCCTGACCCAGAGTGGGTCCTCCACCCTTTTCTGGCTGAGAACCATGAGGTGCTACTTTTAATTCTCAGTGCTTCACACTCTGCCGCATACACACTAAATGTGCCCTCCCTAACTCAGTGGGAGGAAAAACAGCTGGCAATGCGTGTTTTCCTATGAGGTAAAGCAATTTATGGCAGCCCAGCCGTATCTCTGTTATATCTATAAAACCACTTACAGTTGCAGTCTCCTCTCTCGAAGTATTGGGTTCCTTCTCAGCAAAAAATCAGTTTAGTACTGTATACCAGCGGTCCCCAACCACGGGGCCTCGGACCGGTACCGGTCCGTGAGTCGTTTGATACCGGGCCGCGAGAGTTGAGGCTCAGGTGTGAAATGTATCGTTTTCAGGGTTGTTATCGGTTTTCAGCGTTATTTTGTTATCGTTTTTATCTTTAACTCGGGTTTCCTGGGTTTTTTCACGTGTGTTATGAATAAATCTTCTTTTTTTCGGTACCGGTACTAGTTTTATTTTGTTGTATCTTTCTGCGACACCTTAAAGGCCGGTCCGTGAAAATATTGTCGGGCATAAACCAGTCCGTGATGCAAAAAAGGTTGGAGACCGCTGCTGTATACAACATACTGTATGCAATATACTGTGTATCTTAAGAGTGTATGAGTAAATGTAAATCTGGTACTTTTGGTGTTTTTCGTTGTTTTTGTTTTTTTCAGTAATGCTTCTTAATAAGTGTAGAGGAAGCCATACTATATTTTTTTCTGTAACACAGATTCTCGGGATGAAGCTGAAGGTCCCCTGCTACCAGAAGAGGAAGCCCACTCTGACCTGGCCAGTTTCCAGCCCACAGATAGCGATGTCCCCAGCTTCCTGGAGGACTGTAACAGGGTAATTTCCTCTTAATCAAAACCAGTGAAACTACTGTTCTAGCCCACAGAGGCCAAAGCAAAGTCTGCTCAGTCTTGTGTTTTATGTATTGCTTCCATATATTTTGTAAAGGCCAAGTTACCTCGTGGGATCCACCAGGTTCGTCCTCATTTGAAGAACATTGATAATGTGCCTCTTTTGGTGCCACTCTTCACAGACTGTACACCTGAAAGTAAGTCTTATCTTTGGGTACCATATTGTGTACACGATGTACATTACTACTTAGTATTCTGAGTAAAGTTTAACAAAAGTGAACCAACGATCCACATGCCCGTATCACTTTCTTTCAGCCATGTGTGAAATGATCACGATCATGCAGGAAAACAGGGAGGTTACGTGCTGTCTGGGGAGCGCTGGCAATTTCCGCAATAGTCGCCTGTTCCTTCAGAGTGACCTAAGGTACGCTAATAATAAAATATATGAATATGCACAATCATACTAAATAACATAGAATCAACTGCCTCTGCAGTAGGTTGTCACAACTCTGTCACTGACTGCAGTTAGCTACAGTAATTCTTTTTCTAATATGGGGCTAACTGAGGCTGCAAAGCAGAACAAGGACTACCAAAGAGATAATGAATCATTTGGAATATTTGCAGATTAATTCAAAAACACTTTCATGCCACAGTGTATCCTGTATACTGCACCTGGCCAAACTAGAATAAAACAGCAAGTAAGCAAGTGACTTATAGTTTTAGAAATCCAATGCAAGTCTCTTAATCAGACTCCAACTGCAGTGTGCAGATGATGGTTTACTCATCAGCAAAAAATGAGCTTGTAATTGCTTCAGACTTAATTTTGTTTATTTATGCAATTTTAAACATTTCTAAAAAATATATTGTTACAGTGTGATTATGCTTTACTGATTGTTGATGTTAAAATAATGTACATTAACACTAAAGGGTGTTGAATGCATCCAACTACTGTTCACCCTATCCTGCACAAATTGCCATACAATCACGCCACCTGACCTCTCTGTTTTACAGCATTGCTTTGGACCCTTTGTATCCATCTCAGTGTTTGTGGGAGACGTTTGGCTATGCCACTGGTGGAGGGTTTAATGGAGAGGTTGAAGGACTGTCTCCATTGAGGCTGTCTGGACAGCTCAACAGCATGGGCTGTTCTGTTACCTTCCACCAAGGAGAGAGTGTGAGCATGGTCAAACTCATAGAACAGGTTAGATGCACACAGGCCCTTGTGTACCCGATAAGTCTAAGAGTAATGTTACATTTATAAATGTATCTACCTTTGGCTGAATGTGTTGCAGGCACGACACACAACCTATGGCATTCGCAAGTGCTTCCTCTTTCTGCTGCAGTGTCAACTCAGTCTGGTTATCATCCAGGTGAGAAGGGAAGATTCATAAATTCTGAAGATGTGCCTGTTTACACTGCATTATTTCTGTGTAATTTACTACATGATGTGCTTCTGGTGTTACAGTTCTTAGCCTGTTTAGCTCAACTTCCTCCTCCTATGAACACCACTGACATCCTCTGGGTGTCATGCTTCAGCTGCCCTCTGCTAAGGTACATACATACTGTAAATATCTAGAAACTAATAATTCATAGTTATTTTGTTGTTTCGTGAAGAAACTGGTTCTAATTTGTTCTCTGTTGGCAGTGTGTCACTTTTGGGAAAGCCACCTGATAGTACAGTTATGACAGTTGCCACAGGGAAGAACCTGGACGCAATCCCAAAGAAGGTAGTATCAATTATGAGAAATAGAGTATACTCATGTAATATTATTCAGGTTTTTATTGTTCACACAGTGTATATATTTCCTGTATCCACTCAAATGAATGCTTAATAAAATCTACTTAAAGAACTCTGCTCAACCTCAGAGAAAGAATTAATTATAGACACGACCATAACAGTTACAACTGGCAAATTACAAGACTGTAATGGTGGACTATTTCGTCTACTGTTTACCTCAGCATCAGTCATATGACAACAAAGTTGCAGCTACTATTGCAAAATACATGTTGCATATCTTGGTTTTTATTTTTTATTTTATTAGTCCTTTATTTAGCCAGGTAAAAAAATCTCATTGAGATTAAAAATCTCATTTCCAAGAGAAACCTGGCATCATGGCAACAAAAGTCAAAATAGATGTACCACGCAGGTACATAACATTTAAAACAAATACAATATCCCATACGAACATGTGAAAAATATACAATAACAGATCAATTAAGAGTGACATTAAAAAACAATCGCACTGAGTAAAAGAGTTACAACAGCTAGTAATAACTAGCCATTCTATATTTTGCGGTATTACTGAAGAAAGTGGTTATAAATCTTTGTTTTGTTCAGTCATTTGACTTTAGAATTTATGGGTAAGTTCATATGAAGGATCACATTAACTATTGAAGGAATTTGGCAGGCTAGGCTAGTATTTGCTGTCTTACTAGCAATAACTTTGGCAAGCAAGATACAATTAGCCGTACGTGAATCTGATGGCTATTTCGTAACATTAGCTGATAAAGTGATCTGAAAAGGAACAGCTACATTACCAGATCAGCTACTGAAATCTTGGATGAATTTGTGTATGTCTGTTTGCCAACCTCTTTAACCAGACTCAGAACTACTTCCTTGGCTGTTTCCTGTTGAAGTTTGGCCTGACTATGTGTGCCTACCTGTTGGCCTTTGGGTTTAGCCTACAAGCGGTCTGCCTGAGCAGTTTGTCACACTGCAACCTGAACTCCTCAGACAACACCACTGCCTCCTGTAATATATTTGCAAAGAGGTAGGAGTAACAATAACCTGCAACAGTCCATAGCTGTTCCACTCATAGACTTAATGCTAAAATTAATTACAATGCAGTTAGATTAGCAATAATGAAGAACAAGTAAGCAACATGTTAAAAACAAATATATTTCCATATATCTGCAGCGTTTCACCTAGTGCACCTCAGTGGTTCTTTGAACTGTCTAACGGTCTGCTGATGACGCAGAAGATCATGGCAGGTTTTCTTGTCTTGCACACAGGTAAGAGCGCCTTCATAGATATGTACAAGTGTCCTTTAGATTTTTATGATGTCTTAAAGCAGTTTGAGCTCTATGACAACAGCAGTCAGGATCTTAGAGTATTCCACTGGAGCACGTCTTTAGTAAATGAAAACCCCTTTCCTCCCTCTGTTCAATTTGCGGGACCATAAAACAATTTTTATTCTGTTCTCGGAGCTTAAGTTTGCCCAAATCATCTGAAACTTTGAAAACATTTCAAATGTTAATAACTAAAGACAGCTTGGTGTAGACTCACAGCTTAGGAATGAACAAAGTGGATACAGCATACATAAATTAAAAATTTTTTGGCAGCGCCTGTGTTTTATGCAGTGTTGGGGAGTAACGGAATACATGTACCACCGTTACGTATTTCAAATACAAAATATGAGTAACTGTATTCCGTTACATTTACTGTTTAAAAGGGTGGTACTCAGAATACAAGCATTAAGAGGCTCTAATGACTGTGTCTCAATCTCATGGCCCATGTCACCTCTACTTGCGGATGTCTACTAATGACGTGAAGAATTTTTTATCTTATTTTTTTATTATTCAAAAAAGTATTTAAAATGAAGGCAATAGGCAGAGAATGGACTGTCATATCCGTTATGTGTCTGTGAGCCGTAAAAATAATAATAACCACTGCAACCAAAAAGAGAGCCTGACGAGCCCAGTTGTAAGTAAGCTATTAAGACTCGACTGTACACCGTGTTCGTGTTTTCCTCCGAAACAATAAGTTCCGTTGAAGCAGCCTTTCAACGCCTCTCTCTGTCTCTCGCTTGCAAAGTTGACCGACACAACAAAGTAAAGCTAGTTTTCGGCTACGAGCCCATATTAGCCAGAGGTCCCTTTACTACGGTTCGGAGCCGCGGACCTGTTTTATACACGCGGAATAGTTTTCTATACGAGATCGCTGCAAAAAGTGCAGCCTTACCTAATGTCCACCCTACTGTTACTCATTTATATTAAGATTAAAAAATCTAGTTGGTATTGGTATGGCGAGTAACCTTCAGTGATAGTAATAAATCACACAGCAATAGGACATTCATGTAGTTCTAAAGCATGATAATATATTAAGTAATCCAAAGTATTCAGAATACGTTACTCTCATTGAATAACGTAACGGAATATGTTACAAAATACACTTTGGGGCATGTATTCTGTAATCTGTAGTGGAATACATTTTAAAATGTAACCTTCCCAACACTGGTTGAATGTATAAGCCACGTGCGAAGTTCACTCTGACGCCTCTGTCTTTCTAAACGGAGGGACAGTAAGTGTGTGTGTATATGTAAGTGTGTAAAAACTGCAGATTAACACCAATAGTATTTGTCTATATAGTCTATATCCGCAATTGTAGAAATTAATCTCATGTAAACAATAACGTGACTACACGTCAAAAGAGGCTCACACCTCTGACGTTGCATGACTAAATCTCAGTTTTCCTCGTCCACACAAACGCAAAAACTGAGTTTTTGAAAACCTCCACCCTGGCAGGAGTTTTTAGAAATCGTAGTTTTCAGTGATCTAAAACGCCGTACACATGTGGACGAAAGGTGCAAATGCATAGAAAATCCTGCGTTTTCAAAAATACCCATGTACATGTGGACGTGGCCTTATACATAGGGCCCCATTTTCAGAGAGGTAGTTTTTAAAAAAAATGAACATTTTGAACACAGATTGTTTTGATAATCACGAGATGATCAGTAAAACTCCCATGTTAAAGATGAGTGATTGTGTTTTCTTTTTTAAAAGCGAACTTCTCTTATTGTTGTTCTGTTATTTACCAGTGGTAATCTCCCTGAGCTATGTCCATCGCTCGCAGCCTTTATGGAAAAAGAGCCCATTCAGCAATACCTGGTGGTGTGTCACTGTACCTGTGGTGTAAGTAATTATGTTCTTTAGATAATGTTAAAGCCCAGTGTTTAGCAACATCTTTGCAAACATCAAGGACTAAGATTAACGTTGGTTTTATAATTGATTTCAGCAGTCCTGTTTTGAGTGATCAGTAAGACTAGAAAATTGCAGTGTAAAAACACCAGTACATTTAGCTTTAGATGCTGTACTTACAACAGGGTTAAAATGAACAGATTGCTGCTGGAGTTCATGTGTTTGTCTATTAAAGATGTTATGCAATGTTCATAGACATATTTACTAATGAGATTTCAAGACAACTTTCAAAATGAATGCAATGTTGAGTTGACATACTGCACTCACAAAGCTAGAATCAAACTTTGAACATTGTGGTTATGTTGCTGCAACACCTGAGAGAAAACTCAGTACCGTGCAAAAGTCTTGATCCATGCTTCATTTAGATTTTTTGCTATGAAAGTATATGTGCAGCAAATAGTTTACTTTTTCTATCTCGGTACGTGTAAAAACCTTGTTATTTTTACAGCATTGGTGTCATATTTGTGACCATTGTCATGCTAAAAAATGAAGCCGTTGCCAATCAGTTGCTTTCCAGGTGGTAGTGGATGGTGGATAAAAATCTAATTGCACATTTCCATGTTCATAACTCCACTGAAGAGCCATGCAGACCTAAACCATTAGTCTTCACCGTGTTTTATAGATTGCTGTAGACACTGTTATATCTCTTTCTTGACTTCTGCATACAGATAAGAACAAAATTATTACTCCCACTATGAAATTTCAAGTACTTTTTTTTTTTTTTAACAGAAGAAACAAGCATTTCTAAATACATTAGGTTTCTTTAGAAAGCGCAAAATATTTTTATTTTCACATATTGAAAGAATAATTTCAGAAAAAAAACAAAAATGACTGAGGTCAGTATTATTAGCCCTCTGAAAAATTGACCTTTTCCATTGAGCCGTAGCCCAAACCACTGCTGTGCAATGATGTGCTTTGACTTTAAAATGACCAAAGCTTCGAGTTAAAACTGGGATTTATCTTATTTATACAGTGTCTGAGCTGTCACTTGAGAAAGCATCAGGCCAGAAAGAAATAAAATCAATTTAGACTTTAGAAAAAGACTTATTGATGCCCACAAAGCAGTTGAATATAAAATGTTGTAACATTTCCAAGTATGAGGAACATGAGGAAGTGAGCCACCCAGTACAGATCAAGCCTGGCTATGAGAACATACAGGCACTTCAAGAAATAGGTTTTACTATACCCTCCAAAAAAGACAAAATTATTACAAAAATTAAATGACAGAAACAAGCCATATTAATAAATAAGTGGGCCCATAAAAGAGGTTAACTAAACAAAATTCTACTCAAAAAAGTACAAAATATATTCAACAAACCGACCTCCCCAAATGAGAGACAGCTCCACATATATAGTGACTGAATGAACTATTGTATAAATAAAAGGTGAAAACCACAAAGCAATAGCTAAACATAATACAAGAAGAAACCCCATTCCCCCCTGAATGTCTCAACAGATGGTTAAGTCCATTTTGTTGCCTCTGCACTTAAACCAGCTCCAGGTAACAGAGTATTTCAGTTGTGTGGTTGCATGCAGCCATCATACTGGCAGAGGTAGGAAATGTGTCCTTTGGTCAAATGACACAAAATTCTTGCTCTTTGGCCAAAGACATTGGTTATGTTTGTAGAAAGAAGGGAGATGTGTACAACCCAAAGCATACTGCCCTCACGCCAAACTATGGGGATGCTGCAGCAAGTATGGAAGTGGGAATCTCGTCATGGTCGATGAAATCATGAAGAAAGAGGGAAATGTGAAGATTTTAACAGAAAAACTCATGCAGTCCATAGTAAAAGTGGTTCTGGGTTGTTGCTTTGTCTTCCAACCTGACTAGGAGCCAAATCATATCAACTCGTGGTGAAGAACTACCTCCAGAAGACCAAAGTGATGGTACTGGGGGGAAAAAATTCAAGTATTTTCCAAGTACTGTTAAAACATGTGCTTAAAAATTATATTTACATAGTGGGCTAACAATTCTGTCCAGCTGTATATAAGTCCTGATACCCCTGATTTTCAGTCCCGTTCTTGTGCAATTTGGCATACCTCAAGCTCTTCTTCTTGTTTCCCTTTCTTAAGAATGGCTTCTTGATAGCCACACTCCATGGAAGTCATTACTGAGTCGTGGTCAAACAGTAAATGACTGAAGGATCAGATGCATTTCAAAGGAGGACTTTTAGGTCTTCGCTGGATTTTTCCTTCTTATTTCTAAAGTTGTGTTTTTTCAGTTTTTATAACATTGTTATCATTGTTATAATTATCCTTCATTGGTTGAGTTGGGTGCCTTTTTATGCCTGCATGAGTCATAGGCCAGTGTTAAAACATTCTTCTGAAAATGATTAGGTACAAGGACTGGACTGAAAACTGGAAAAAAAAGCACCCAATGTCCAAAGAAAAACTTTGAAAGAGCTTAATAATGTCTGTAAAACTATTGCCTATAGATCATTTAAAAATAAAAAAGCTGAATTCTTGGAAACAAAATATAAAACAGGTGGGTGGCTCAAGACTTCTGCACAGAACTGTAGTTCTGCTGTTTACCTCAGAGTTGGCAGAATGTAAAATGTAGTCATGACCATAATAAGATCTTGTCTTATGATACTTTATACGTTACAGTAAAATCAGTTGAATTGCCTTTGTTTTTGAGTCTTTGTTAGCAATTTTTTATTAGTACCTACTTGGATCGGCTCGTTACAATCAATATACCACGAATGTGCGTGAGGTCTTAATAGCAACGCAGCAGAGTGTCCGGTTACATCATTTGCATGCGACACATGACACAACAACACAAGGAGAGCCCCAAGGAGTTGATTGTGTTCATCTGTGGACGTTGTGTTTAAACACTAGTTTGCTAGTTTGAGCGGGGAGTCAAGGAGGCCATTTATGTGAAAAGGGAAAGAGCTCCTCTGAATCGAGGAGGGGACATCTTTCACCATCATACAATGCTGTGATTGCAACCATTCCCCAACTCTATGAATAGTACTCATGGGCATTGATCAGTGGTCTTTGATCTGTGGTTGTTGATCAGTGGTCATGATAATTTTCATATTAATGATCGAGAAACTGACCTCACAGCCCATTGGGCTTGTCATTGTGCAAAGGTACTGTTTATAAGGTTACAGAGACCTGCAGTCATCTGAGACTGAAGAAAATCACTTGAAAACTAAAAACGTCCAGATGAACAGAATTAACTCTTTGGGATTCACTTACCAGGATGATTGAGCATGCATCAAGACAGTAGAGGAGGATATCAGACCGATGCTATTCCCATTCCTCAGTCGGTGGCGTTTTGTCAGACTTGAAGACCACAGTATTATTTGTTGTGTACCCATTTACCTCGTTGTCGTGTTTCAAAAATGGAGGTTTTGATTTTCGATAAGGAGACGCTCTCGTGAATCATCAAGTGACGCCACTGATTAGCCAATCGTGGCATGCGGTTCGATGTCACATTTTAGTACCCGGTTGGACCGGTTGAGACTGTGGCCAAGCAGGTACTAAAAAGGTACCTGCTACCAGTCACTACTATCGTCCCATGGCGAACCCTAAAAACCCTTGTTAAGCCATACCAAGCCGACACGAGTAGGTACTAATGGAAAAGGGTATGTATATGTATGCAATCCTCTTGTCTGTACTTTTCACCAGACTGGTCAGCCAGATTGTTCAAGCCACAGTGGATTACCAGTTGTGGTGTGACAAGACAACTGTCCTGTGCTTTAAACTGGCTGACATACCGCTGGAGGCCTGGCTGCTAGTGTCTGTCTCCCTGCTGCTGGTGGTTGTAGTCAATGAAGTGGTGAAGCTACATGAGATACGGTATGAAATAGAAGAAGCTGTTAGAAATACATCAGTAGTGTTGGGGGGGGGGGGGGGATAATATAAAATAGTTGGAAAACAATATGATTCTGATTCACGGTGCACGGGCAGCATGGTGGTTAGCACTTTTGCTGCACAGCAAGAAGGTCCTGAGTTCAATTCCACCATCAGGCCGGGGTCTTTCTGTGTGGAGTTTGCATGTTCTCCCCAGGTACTCCGGCTTCCTCCCACAGTCCAAAGACATGCAGTTAGTGGGGATAGGTTAATTGATCAATCTAAATTGCCCATAGGTGTGAATGTGAGTGCGACTGGTTGTCTGTGTCTCTATGTGTTAGCCTTGCGACAGACTGGCGACCTGTCCAGGGTGTACCCCGCCTCTCGCCCTATGACAGCTGGGATAGGCTCCAGCGCCCCCCACGACCCTGGAAAGGATAAGCAGAAGCGAATGGATGGATGGATGGACAATATGTTCTGTACAAATGTTAGAAACAGAAAGAGGGTAGCATGAACATGTGGTGGTGGAATAATAATAATAATAATAATAATGATATGATGATGATGATTATAATTTTTTTAGATTTCAGGTCAGTCTTTGTTTTTCTCTTATACTCCTCAGAGCACTGAATTGCTGCTAAATTGTTTTTTTTGTGTGTTTGTTGATTATAAGCTCTGGTTTGTCCTCTGTGTCCGTTCAAAGGGTGCGAGTTCGGTACCAGAAGAGACAGAAGTTGCAGTTTGAAACAAAGCTTGGAATGAACTCTCCGTTCTGAAGTCGGTTGGTGTGGCAATACCAGGAGCCAGCTTGGTGCACATGCTGTAGCAGACAATTTAAGCCTAACTGCACTGCGGCCAGGCGGAGCAAAAGTCGAACAGCCATGATGGCAGTTTGACACATTTGTTCAAGCTTCTGGGACCGTTTTTTAACAGTTGATTCATGACAAAAAAGGCAGGGAAAAGAAAGACTCCAAAGAATCCAATTTAATTACAAACATTTAAATGATGTCTGAAGAAGCTCCTGCTTCATCTTCTTCACATCTGTTCTACATCTGAGAAACGTTTTAACATGGGGTCCACTCCAGAAACGTTCCACTAAATGCTACTTCACTTTCAGAGGATCTTAATGTGACATCCACTGAGACATATTGAATTGTTGCATATCATCTGACTAACTTTGAAGATCTTTTTTTTTTTTTTTAAACAAGTCAAATGGGAACACACCGGGCTGAAAAAAAGGTACCCATGGAGCCCCAAAGTTTGTAATAATTATAAATATAGGCATGAGTACTTTTGAAGAACTTAGTTCTATTTCACTAAATACATAAACAAACAGTCGAATAAACTTTGTTTGTGAAAACATTTGAGGAGGTAAGATGCACAGTTGAATGTGTTTTTATTAAAAATGGCTAATTTATTTTGTAAAGGAGGTTTTCCCATTTAGAGTTAAAAAGGAAACTAAAGCATGAAGTGCCACTCAGGTTCTCTCTCATGTTTGCTGATGTGTTTGGGTTTATTTACTGCACTAAGTAGTTTGTTAGTTGACAGGAACAGGAACTATTTAGGTTGTTGAGCTTGTAACAGAGAATAAGTCTAGAGTCATGAAGAGAGACATTATGCAATACAACCTGACAACGAGTCATTTTTTTTACCCCTGAGACATAAAAGGTTGATGGGGTATTGTCGTCAAGGGGAGCAATGTGGACACCCAAGTTTGGGAATGTAATAACTAGAGAATGTAGCAACACAGGATTTATTATTTTTAAAATTGATACGTGGGTGTATCTACTAAAAATATCGAATGAGTTTGAATCTCAGTGGCCTTAACCTTAAGGTCACAGGTCAAGTTCTCTGAAAATCTTCAGAATACAATTAGTTGAGAACACGTTCCTCAACAGCCTGCAAGATTTGAATTGTATTTTGCTATACACACACACACACCTGTGTGTGTGTAGCTGTAATGTAATTTTGCATTTGTTTAACAATAATAATAATAACTCTGAAAATAAATTTTGCCAGGGGCACGTTAACCCTGTAAGTGATTGAGAGTTAAAATTGTTTTTCAGAAAATGTAAAAATCCCCCCAAAACCTTTGTTTTGAGTTGGAATTGTGTATATATGATATTGTTGTTGTTTTTTTTTAAATTTTTTATATGTATGGGAATAAAGTTGAATTCACATATGGCATGTGCAGGTTGCAAAGTTTGCAATATTCATTGGCTGTCACAGTAGTTGTGATTAAAAACCTCACTTTATTCCATGTGTGTCCTAGGTTTTTGGAATTTTGTAAATATTTGTCATTGTAATAAGTAATATTGACAGATTGTTTCATCCATTTTTTTCCCTTATTCGTCCATTTTGTCAGAGTAACGCAAAATGTAAGGATTATATTCTCTTGCAGACAATCACATAAATAAAGAAGACATGCAGTTACACTATTGTCCAGTGAAGGGCACAGATCACACACACACACATTTATCGGTATTTATCCTTCAACCTGTGATCATCTCCCCGTCTGCCCATTGTTCTCCTGTTACCACAGGTATCACTGTTGCCTTCACCCTCCTAATCTTATCAATATGCAGTGTTGGGGAGTAACGGAATACATGTACCGCCGTTACGTATTTAAATTACAAAATATGAGTAACTGTATTCCGTTACAGTTACCGTTTAAAAAGGTGGTATTTAGAATACAGTTACTTTGTTGAAATAAATGGATTACACGGCGGTACTTTCCTGTTTCATATTGTCGCGGGTCAGGACTGTTTGGGTTTTGTTTGACAGCTACGTTCTGTTGATCCAGGCGGCAGCGTTACGGTTGCCATGGTTACAGGGCGATGCTCTCTCTCTGCGTGTTTCCTGGGTGAGAGAGCCCTTTTTGTTGTTGTTGTGCTAAGCTAATAGGCAGAATGCTACAGGTATAGCTCTAAAGAATGTAGCATCATGGGCAGTGTAGTCCGTGCTGCAGGGAGAATGGACTGCCATACACGTTATGTGTCTGTGAGCGAGGGAGGGAGAAAAAGGAAAAGTACGAGCTGTCATCGAGCAGAAACGGGAGCTGGAAGCATGTAAATATAATAATAACCACTGCAGCCAAGAAGAGAGCCTGACGAGCCCAGTTGTAAGTAAGCTATTAAGACTCCACTGTACACTGTGTTCGTGTTTTCCTCTGAAACAATAAGTTCTGTTGGAGCAGCCTTTCAACGCCTCTCTCTGTCTCTGCTAGCAAAGTTGACCCAGACAACAAAGTAAAGCTAGTTTTCGGCTATGAGCCCTACAAGGACCCCGCCTTATTAGCCAGAGGTCCCTTTACTACGGTTCGGAGCCGCCGACCTTCAGTAACAGTAATAAATCACAGCAATAGTACATTCACGTAGTTGTAAACAGCATGATAATATATTAAGTAATTCAAAGTATTCAGAATACGTTACTCTCATCGAGTAACATAACGGAATACGTTACAGAATACATTTTGGGGCATGTATTTTGTAATCTGTAATGGAATACATTTTAAAAGTAACCTTCCCAACACTGTCAATATGTTACTACAGCCTTTTCCTCTACCACTACAATTTGTGGTTGGTTAGCTATCACCAGTTTGTTCATCTGTATGTGGAAATCCCACAGGATTTTAGCTCAATCGCAGCATTACTTAAATGAAGAGAGAATGATTAGGGAATTAGTTTCAGCTGACCAGCCAGCCTCCTTAGCATTGCTCCCTGAACCTGCTGCCCCACCCATCCTCTCTAAATACCCCACTGCCCGACTTAGGCAAGCGGAGCCATCTGGCCAGTTCTACCTCCCACCCCCCCACCCATTTTCCCACGAGCTGGAGAAAGCAGCCACGATTATCTGTGCCCCTGGCTTTTGGGGCACCTTGAACTTAAAAGGCTGGAGAGCTAATCCCAGGTGATCCAGGCAATGGTGTCCTTCATACACTGGAGCCAGTGGGACGTGTTCCAAACAAAGTGAATGGGCATCTCAAGAAGCCACTGTATTGCCAAGAACTCTTTTTCAACAGTATTGTACCACCTTTCCCGTTCTAACAGGAAAAAGTTAGGGGTGTGCAGCACATGTTCTCCACAGAGAGCCTTTTCAACCTGCACAAATGCCACCTGGCACTCCTCCATCCACTGTAGCAGATCTTGGACACCTTTTCAGAGAGGTCTGTTAGGGGCTGGTCAGCTCTACAAAGTTCAGAACGAACCAGTGGTAATAACCAGTCAGCCCCAAAACCACCTCATCTCTTTTTTTTTCTTCTTTTTTTGGTCTTGGGACATGTGCAGGCTGTGATGGTTGTCATTTTCTCCATCTGTGGGTGCACCTGCCCGCCTTCCACTGCAATAACACTGTGCGTACACAGTCTGTGTTGCAGGGAACTGATTATTTTACAGTATGATTACACCAACAAACCTGTGCTCTGCTCCAGACAGCTTTACAGCCATCGGGTCTCCTGCTCATCTATCCTTTCCCTCCAGGTCCTGTTGTTACTGAAGTAGGAAGAGCATGATTAAGGAATTATCCCAGCTCCCCTGCCAGCCTTCCCTGGCTTTTATTCCATTCTAAAAGAGGCTGGGGTCATTGAGTCCAAGTGAGAATGTTCCACAACTTCCTTGCCTAAGCTACTGCAAGGAATTGCAGCTGGAAGGTTGTTGGTGCCTTTAGTGGTAGTAATCCCAGAACCAGGTGATGGACACCCAACCTAAAGAGAGCTGTCAGACTGAAGGAGTCTTATCAGGCTTGGCTAGCATGTAGGATAACAAAGGCAGCTGAAAGGTACTGGCATACCAAGCAGAGTGCAGTTCAATATATATGCCTAATATAATAAATGCCTAAAGTAAATTTTCCAGCATCACTCTGAAACAGGATATTTGTCATTTTAAAGATAAAAATGCAAATTTTTAAAAAGGTAGTCCTATATATTTGTGTATTATATGCACTGAGGGACATGTCTTGGTCAAAAAACTAAGATTTCTCATTGTTACTGGAGGCCGAGGTAATGCCATCCAGAGTGAGCATCTGTCTAAATACCATATTTTGAAGCTTTTTAGGGCAGAGTACAACAACATCAGTTTGATCTGAAATTTTTAAAGCAGCTAATTAGAGGTCATCCAGGTCTTTGTCTTTTAAGATGTTCTTGTATCTGGCTTCAGAATGAACTGCTCGTTGGTTTCCATTTTAGATATTGCAATGTTTTAAAGCTTAAATGCATATCAAATGTGTCAATGATGAGTTCACCTACAGCATTACATAATTTATAAGGATGTTCATATTCCTGTATCATCTCTCTCCTGTTATGCCTACTTACCTGAAAAACATCAGTCTGTTTAAAGCTCTCTTTTCCATCCTAAGAGAAGAATGATATTGCACCAATTTTACACCCAATTAAAAAAAATATGTATTAATACAGTTTTACATTTTATCTGAAAAAAAAAAATCACATCTTTTTTGTTTTTTGTACCTATCACTATAGGCAATGCCCTTAAATATGACTGACGTTTCCAGACAGTTGTTGAAGGCACTAATAGAAGGCAATATTCCCTGGAGGTCCTCTGAGGTTCTCCCATAACATCAACAGATTAAACAAGTTCTCTTAAGGTTCTACATAACTTACCTTCAGGAAATAATCCTAGATCGCTCTCCAAATTGTAACCTTCAGGTAAGGTTCTAGAAAACTAAAGTTTTGCCTGTACCTTTTTCAGTAAAACACCTGGTTTCACTGACAGTTGTCAGCAGCAGTTGTACTTTTTAAATTTTGTTTGAATATTGGAATTGCGACAAATTTGCTCAAATATTAAAACAAATGAATGTATTCAGCACAAGAGTTGACACACAGGTTGTCTGTGATGTCGGTCTGTTGCCACCGGGTGGTGCTGAGGTCTGATTCTGAGGGGAACGCCTCTTCTTCACAGTCACTGGGCTTGCACGCAGTGGGCTTCCGGTTGACGACTTAAAATAAAATGTTTCACTTAAATGATCACGTTTATGGTTAATACATTTTTCATAGTAAATTATTTATAAAGTGTTTTTTTTTGTGTTAATAGCTAATTTGCTGCTGCACATTAGAAAATTCAATTTTCGAAAATTAAATACTAAATATTGTTTCCGGTTTATTGAGAACTTCTTTCTAGGAGGTTAACAAATCGACAGGTAAGGTCGAGTGGGAAGGGAATGGAAACTCTTTCCAAAATGCTGTTGATTCTAAATCGTATTAGCGTCGAAAACATATAAAGGCTGTGATATCATGTATCTGAACATGCTAGTGGCGTTTAGTTTCCTTGTGTCAGTGCTGAACTTGTATGTAAAGCAGCAGCTAGCTTATCTTGTATGAGCAGGTCCGAGGAGACTGCATGCAGTATTCGAATCTAAATGTAATATTTGTTCTATATTATTGTCCTAAAGTGGTAAGCTGCTGCTAAACAGAACTATCAAATGCCCAAAATATATACACTCCTGAGCAAATGCATGCAGGGTGCAATTATCACGTTGTGTTATATTTATGCCGCATTCAATGGGTTTTTAAGTACGATTCTCATTAGAAGGCAGCTGGGTTGAAGCCTACACTCAATAGTGTGAGTCATGAAAGTGATTAGTCGTTCTTAAAATTTTTGTTTAACGAGATCAGACGGGGTCATTATTTGATTTTCCATGAATGCGCTGATCATAACTACATGCCTATGTAAAAAAGAGAGTGGAAGAAAACTGGGATAAAAACAGAAAGACAAAGAAAGGCTGGGCTTGAGATACTAACCTACAACCATTTCTACAAACTGCCCTCTCAAAGATCTCCTAAAGTTCTCAGTATCATAGTCAATTCTTGCCAACATTTTCTGTATGATCCAATTTCTTACATAGCTTCTGTCCAGTTTTTGAAATTTGGGGAGGATGTGTCTTTCCATACTCTTCGGGTTATTCTTGTGGCTGTAAAAGCACCTGCTTTTGTCACCACAAAGCAGTATTTGGATGCAGTGGGTAAGACCGACTGGTCTCAGAAAAAACATAACCTTGGTGATTTGGGTATTATCAAACTTAACCAGTCCACTACACGATCTAGATTTTTTTTTCCAAAAGGAATACACTTGTTTAAATTCCCAAATAACATGAATAAATGTTCCTTATCTGATTTACATTTCTAACAGAAATTGTTGCACATTACATCCAAACTTTAAGTGGGTAAAATAAAACCCATGCATTACTTTAGAAATGGCATGAATTTTCCATGGGCCTTTTTTAAAGGTATTTATTAGTATTGGAGAATACTCCAGACCAGTTCTTCTTGCTCATTGCACAGCCAAGGTCCTTTTGCCAAATCCTCAGAGTATTGAAGGTGTCCTTTTTCTATTTGTTTAACAGTTTATAAAGCACAGCTGCCTTATGTGCGACTTCATAAAGATCCAAAAAGTCACTCACTTGGTTCTTGTTCATGATAAATTGGCCTTTAAAAATATTTTCTCTCATTTGTAAGTATTGCCAGAAAGTCTCTCTTTTCAAAACGCTTTTTTCTTTCTTTTCTTTTCTTCTTTTCCATCCAAATAAATATTGCTCATTGTACATATTCCTTTTTCAAGCCATTGTTTCCGATACACACATCACATAAAGATGTATAGATCGTCTCAGATGGGAAAAAATCACATTTTATGTTTATGTATTTATATTTCTTCCTCTGTCTCAATGTCCATGTTTTCTTTCTACTGATCCTCGGTTTATTTTTATCTTACAGAAAGTCTTAAATTTTTTGGTCAAATTGATCAAGTACCTGTGAGGTTATTCCAACAGGCAACATCATTGAGACAGTTGATTTTTGGGAGCCACACCAATGTAATCATTTTTATCTTTTGAATGAGGTCCATATTTGAAAGTACAGTTTTGTCTAAATCTGAATTTAATAGAAACCCTCAGTACTGCATTGTGTATGTATATACATAGTGGTGTAAAAAGAAAAAAGTGTTTGACCCATTCCTGATTTCCTTCCTTCCTCCTTGTCACGCTTGACTGTTTCAGATCATCAAACAAATGTAAATATTAGACAAAGATAACGCAAGTAAACACAAAATGAAGTTGTTTTTCTGAAGGGAAATGTCTGGCCATCTGTTCATGACCTCAAGCTGAAGTGCACTTGGGTTCTGGAGCTGCACAATGATCCAAAACACCAGAAAGTTCACCTCTTAAAAAAACAAAGAATATTTGTAGTGGCCTGACCTGAATCTTTTGTTTAACTAATTCAAAGGTCCTGGGCTTTTGAATTTGAATTTGAGCAACAGCTGATACAGTATAAATTTTTTTCTGTTTAAATTTTCTTTTTGATGTTTTATTTATTGTTAATTGAAACAAAGATATCTTTATAAAAATAACTGATATTTAAATTCTCTTTGCTCTTAATCATTTTATTTATGAATGTTTACCTAGCTCAAAGTAGATGGGGCACAATGTGTGCTGATGACTCTTCTTGAGAGCCACAGCTTCTGTGTTGCAATAAGGGGTCATTCTCAGGAAGAAGCAATAAGGTGTCCAAATAAAAACTTTCTATAAACTGTAGCTGGCAACATGGATGGAAGAAGGAGTAGATCATTAATAAGGCTGATGGTACCGATGGATAGAGACTTGTGTCGTGTGTGTGTGTTTAGGTAAAGCATCCTGCAGGGTGCACAAGGTGTCATGGATGCAGTGAAGGAAGGTCATAAGACCAGCTTGAGCTCTGGGAAAATAGTGGCTCTGGCTGCAGGGCTCTCCGTTGGGGCCACTCTGGGCTACATCATCTATCGCCACATAAACGGCACCAAGAGCAGTAAGTATCTCTCATTGAACAGGTATCATTCCAAACCTAATTTGTGTATGATCATTAATACATTTTATTTTATTATGAGCTTATCTGTATATGATTGATATTAACAGATCAGGGTCCCAACACTGAGGTGTCCAAGATGACGCTTCCTATAGAGGTGTACAGGAACATGTACCGATGCCAAGCCACATTTTTAGACATGGTGAGTTGTTCAGACCTTTTCACTGTCTGCTTCTTTGTTGCTTGTTCCGTTTGGTTGAACGTTTATTGTAAATGAGTGGAAATAACTGGAATGCATTTATTTCGTGGCAACATGGTGGTTAGCACTGTTATCTCACAGCACGAAGGTCCTGAGTTCAAATCCACCAACTGGCTGGGGACTTTGTGTTTGTGTGGGTTCTCTCTTGGTACTCTGCAATAAGTCTGACTTCTTCTGTTTAACTGAAACCTGGCAACAACCTGATGACTTTTCTCAGCTAAATGAATCTACTCCTCCGGGGTTTGTTTACTTTTCTAAACCTTGCCGCTCAGGTCGTGGGGGTGGTCTCGCAATCATTTTTCACCAGCACTTGAAGGTCCTGCCAGTTAATGTTGATACCTTTAGCTCCCTAGAGTGTCTTGCATGTGAGCTGACTGGACCCATACCCACCATCATAGCTACTGTACACCCCCCCCCCCCCCCCCCCAAAAAAAAAAACCAAACAAACAAACAAACAAACAAAAACCTAACCCTGTCTTCGTCAGTGACTTTGCTAATCTGCTAACCCATCCTTCATCTCTCTCCCCAAATGTTATCTTGGTGGGAGATTTCAACATTCATATATAATAATATGAATATATAATAATAACCTTCTGCTCACCAAAGACTTTTCCTCCTGTCTCGAGGGCTTTGAATTTAAACAATTTATTTATTGACTTTTCCCACTCACTCCAAAGGGCACACCTTGGACTTGATTTGCTGTTCTGGTCTTACTCCCTCAAATCTTTCTGCTGCTGAAATTCCCATAACTGACCATTTCCTCCTTTCATTTAACCTCAGTCTCAGCTGCTCTTCTACCAAACCAAACCGTCTCATCTCGTTCCGCAACATCAAGAACATTGTATGGACATTCTCACTACCAGACTGGACAATATTCAGATTCCAGACTTCTATTCTGCTCCTGATGATTTGTTATTATATTATAAAAATTGTTTACTCAATGTCCTTGATTCTCTGGCTCCTGTAAAAACTCACTCTGTTCCCTTCACTCGCTCTGCTCCCTGGTTTTACCTATGAACTCCGAGCATTGAAGGCCAAAGCTTGCGCAGCTAGAGCATAGATACAGTGGCTTGCAAAAGTATTCAGTCCCCTTGAACTTTCCCAAATTTTGTCACATTACAGCCACAAACATGAATCAATTTTATTGGAATTCCACATGAAAGACCAACACAAAGTGGTGTACACGTGAGAAGTGGAACGAAAATCATACATGATTCCAAACATTTTTTACAAATAAATAACTGCAAAGTGGGGTGTGCGTAATTATTCAGCCCCCTGAGTCAATACTTTGTAGAACCACCTTTTGCTGCAGTTACAGCTGCCAGTCTTTTAGGGTCTGTCTCTACCAGCTTTGCACATCTAGAGACTGAAATCCTTGCCCATTCTTCTTTGCAAAGAAATCTGGTTTAACTGTTAATGCAGAAATCTACAAATGCCTGAACAGCAGTATAAAGACTCCATCAACAAGGCCAAACAAAGTTTCTACTCGGGTATTATCATTTCTTATGAGGGTAATGCAAGGATTTTGTTTTTGGTTCTCAACAAACTAATTCAACCCGCCCAACGCTTTACCACCGAACTTCTATTTGTAACTCCTTGATGCTGTTCTGGACTACAAATTTCAATAACATCCACCTCCTGGTTTATCTCAGATTCAGATTCAAGATTCAATATTCTTTATTTGTCACGTGCATGGTTATACAGGTGTAACACGCAGTGAAATGTGACCTGATATGCTTCTCGACTGTGCAAAGAAAAAAAGAGCGAGACAGACAGAACTTTATTATACAGTGAATGAGTATATACAAAGAGGACATTATGTGCAGCAAGTGGGTGAGTTATGTACATTATATAAATAGAAATAAAATAAAATAAAACAATCTGGAAATTTACAGCTTGTGTACATTGCATGGGAAGGGAAGTCTCCTGTGCTATAGTGAGGCCAGAAAGATCAGGATGATATGAGAATGTGGTAATGAGTCCTGTCTCAGTCACTTAAGGGTGATTGGGGGGCCTGATTCAACACACGAATGGCCTGAGGATAAAAACTCCTCTTGAGCCTCTCTGTTTTTGTTCAGATAGTGGAGAACCTTCTGCCTGATTTCAGAAGTGGGAACAGTTTGTTGCTGGGATGGGACGAGTCCTTCAAAATCTTGCTGCTGCTCTAGTTGCTCTAGTTCAGCATCTCCTGACGTAAATTTCCTGTAGGGAAGGGAGAGCAGTCCTGCAGCAGCGTTCTGCCATACGGATTACTTTCTGGAGAGTTTTTTTTTATCCTTGACACAGCTGTTTTCATACCAGCATGTGATGTTCTGTGTGAGGATGGTTTTCTTCAGGTCAGTGCAACTGGCTGGTAGTCATTCAGGCATGAGGGCTTGTTGTTCTTGGGGACAGGGATGATGGTAGATCTTTTGAAGCATGTGGGGACCACAAACTTAGCCAGGGACTCGTTGAAAATCGAAGTGAACACACTTGCTAGCTGGTCAGCACAGCACCGCAGCAGACGGCCGGTGATGCCGTCTGGCCCCGCCGCTTTCCTTGTGCTCACTCTCCTCAGCGCCGCTTGGACGTCGTGCTCTGCAATGCTGAGCGCCGGTCCCTCTCTGATGACATCACCGTCCTCTAATTTTCTAAAGCTCGATGAGGATAAAACTGAAATCCTCCTTATTGGAACCAAATCTAACCTTTTGAAGGCAAACCATTTCTCACTCACTATTGATAACTCCACAGTTTTCCCTTCTCCTCAGGTGAAGAGCCGTGGTGTCATCCTAGACAGTTCACTTTCCTATAATCTCACATCAATAATCTCACCTGTTCTGGCTACTTCCATCTAAGCAATATTAACAGATTACGTCATTCTCTTTCCACCCAGTCTACGTCCATTCTTGTCCACAGTCTTGTTACCTCCCGCATTGACTACTGCAACTCTCTCTTGCATGGTCTCCCCCAAAAATCCCTCCATAAGCTTCAACTGGTTCAGAACTCTGCTGCTTGCAGTATCACCAGAACCCCCTCCTACATCACCCTTGTTCTTCAGGAACTTCACTGGCTCCCAGTAGGGCTGCCACGACTAGTCACGATTACGTCGACTATCAAAATCGTCAACGACTGATTTAAAAGTCGACACGTCGTTTGAAGCTTTGTAAGATCCCAAAAGACACAGGAATAAGTAGTAGGATTTAAGAGTGTAATAACGGACTGAAACAGAAGATGGCAGCACTGCATGTACAAGGATGCCAGCTGCCGTTAAACCCCGAAGAAGAAGCTGTGTCCCAGAATTCATAGCGCAGCCCAGCTCAATTACCAACAATGGCAGCAGCTAGTTAGTTTTGATATTACTCTTATTATTCTTTCTGGGTCACAAAATAAACATTTTACATATTTTCAGGCGAGAATGTAGCTGTGTAAACCTCAAATATCTGCTCAGTTTATCAAGACACCACATATTTTCAAAAGCGCTCCCACGTTTTCGGAGACGTCTGTTAGCCACTAGCTCGATAGCTAGCCGGGGGCAAGGCTCACTAGAGCCGTGAGAACACCGGACTCCCGGCTAATTGTTTTCAAACCCACCGCCGTCTTTCGCTACTCAGGTTAAATATATATAAGTCACTTAGATAACTTAAAAATGTTATTGTTTGGCTTTTTTAGTATTTTATTTGTTCCTGAGTAAATCGGTTTGGCTGAGATTAAAGTTATAGTTTTTACACAGCTGAATAAACGTCAAGCAGACAGCTGATTATCAGAAGTGTGAGATGTTGGAGAATATACTCCGGTGTCCTGTTATATTTTAGATAGCAAGGAGTTTATTAAACTTCACTGAAACAATCTGCAAATTTCATTAAAATTTAATAAACTATCATCTTGTCTTTAAGTGTTTAAGGTATGTGCTAACTAAAAATAAAGCTGTAAGCTAATGATAGTTATATAAGAGCAGATGCAGCTGTACGTTTTACGTCCAATGGATGATGATCTGATTAGTCGACTAATCACAAAAATAATTGGTGACTAGTCGACTATCAAAATAATCGTTTGTGGCAGCCCTAGCTCCCAGTGAAATTCCAGATAATATACAACCCTCTTCTGCTCACCTTCAAGGCCATTCATAACCTCGCACCTCCTTACCTTTCTGACCTGTTAAGCACTACTTTTTCTGCCTGCTCACTTTGATCTTCTTCTATCCAGCTTTCTGTGCCTTCCTTCTGCCCCACCACCATGTGAAGCAGAGCTTTTAGCTGCTCTGCTCCCAGGCTGTAGAACTCTCTACTCCCTGATGTAAGAAACATTGGTTCTCTCCCCCAGTTTAAATCTCATTTCAAAACCCATCTGTTCAAGTCTGCATATTCACTGTGAACCCACTGTATGTTGTGCTTTTGTTTTATTGTTCTTCATTGTGTCATTGTTCTATTATGTGTTTTATCCTATTGTACAGTGTCCTTTGGTGTCTTGAAAGGCGCTTTATAAGTAAAATTTGTTATTATTATTATTATTATTAGTGGGGGTGGTTAATTGATGATTCTAAATTGCTAATAGGTGTGAATGTTTTTCTGTGAGAGACTGGCAACCTGTTCAGGGTGAACCCTGCCTCTCATCCTAAGGCAGCTGGGATAGGTTCCAGCCCCCCAGTGACCATGAATTGGGCATTTACTTTGTTAATGTAATTTTTATTTTCCTAAAATACTATTCAGTAAATATATATTCTTAGATTCATTTCTTAGTTACGTAATGTGTTAGAAAAAGTATTGAAGTGAGATGGATTGTTATTTTTTTCACTCAGTTGTATTTTAGCTGTATTCAGTTGCCTCCCAGCTCAAGTTTAGAGTTCAGTCTGATTGTTAGCACCATGAAGATATGATAACGTCTAAGTGTCCCTGTGTGTATGCAGCTGAATATATTTACACTGAGGAAATTCTCTCTTGAATTAATGCCTCACCCCTGCATACCTATATAAGATTTTTTCTATTTTTCAGTATGCCATTGTTACTTCTCAATTGCAATCTTGGAGTTCCAAGTTTTACAAGCAGGTCTTAAATTAGTTTCACAGATTGAGCTAGTCTTTCTTTCTCTTTGTATGCTAACTTTTCAGGTGACTGAGAAGTCTGGAGCTCAAGTGAGGGTCATGTCAGATTCAGGAGATCATGAATGTAAGACGACCGTATGTTTCCTGCTTCAGGGCTCTAAGGAGCAGGTCTTACTGGCCCGCTGTGTCCTGGAGAACCTGCTCACAGAATGTGAACTTGTCTCAGAGATTTTGGAGGTTCCACAGTCCTCTTTTGGACGTATAATAGGTAGACTGAATCTTTGATCATGTCAATTGTTTTGTTTTGTTTTTTCATTACCAGGCATCATTTTCAAAACTAAAAGCTCCAGTAAGTGACAAGCAGATCAGCTGGCCAGGAGGGAGGCCAGAGTATCTCTTTCATTATAGTTCATAAATAATGTTAGAAAGCTGTAAGTTCTGGCTGTGAAAATGAAGCCAAAGCAGAAGTTACTTTAACCTGCATTCTTTCTGTTGATTAGCATGGGGCAACTTCTTGGATTGCAAAAAAACAAACAACAACAAAAAAAACCCCGTTTGTGTAGAGTTTATGGGGAAAATGGTCCCTTGGCTTCTTTGCACTGTGAGCTTTGTAAACATAACCAGAAAGTCTTATACTAAATTTGTGTGAAAAGTGAATTTCTCTGTATGTATTATTGTAGGGTCTACCTTACAATATAAAGTGCCTTGAGGTTACTGTTGTTGTGATTGAATTTACCATTAATAATATTTCTGTTTATCTGAGTTATCTTTATGTATGAGGTTTTAATGGCTAACATTCGAACCCCGTGATAAGTATTCACTTAGCCTTATGTCAGTTTAAGAAAAAAGTCCCCATTTTATCTCACCCCTATTTGCAATAATTGTTAGGAGAACATGATTATCTGTGTATTGCAGGCCGTGGTGGAGAGAGTTTGAAACAGATCACCCGAACTACAGGAGCCAAAGTGGCGTGTTCCAAAGAGCCGGCACACGGTGTACGAGCAAAGGGCATGGTGACGATTACAGGGACCAGGCAGGAGGTGAAAAAGGCACAGGTAACGCACAGTGCCTTGATTTGGATCTCCTGTGTGTACCACATCCTTTAATTTTAGTTGAGGGGACATCTAACTCCTGCTTTTGAAACCTGTTCAAAGGATATGATTCTAGAAAAAGTCACCGAGGACGTGATGGTGAGGACAACAATCTCACAGTCATCAGCCCGGCGCCAGAAACGTGGCCATATTGTCGTGAGTCAGAAGTCAAACGGCACAGAGACTGAACCTCTATTGTACTTGAACAACAACAGTCCCTTCTCCCACATAGAGGAGAATGCGCTTGTCTTTGCCAACGGGACCACAGGAGAACCAGAAACATTTTTTGACCAGGTGGGAGAGTCAAAAATCAAAACAGCCAGCAAGAAGGAGGGCAGTACAACTACTAAGACCTTCTCTGAAGTGTCCAAGTTTGAAAGTGAGTTCAGATTTCAGTCACCCCAGAGCAGCCATGTAATGTGTCTTTAAGTGTAGTAATTTCATATTTTCTCTGTGTGTTCCAGTTGCAAGCCCAGACTTGAGCTTCCAGCCTGACGAACACCTTGAGGTGTATGTTTCTGCATCAGAGAACCCAAACCACTTCTGGATTCAGATCCTGGGGGTTCGATCCATTCAGCTGGACAAACTAACAGAGGAGATGAACCACTTCTACAACAATGGAAACTCTACGGTAAGGACATATCTTGCTCTCCTTGTGTCTCTCTTGTTCCACAAGAGTCCCTATGACAAAGCCAGAATGAGAGTTGAGAGTTCCGATATACTTCCATACACTTGAAACTGCAAAGATCCAAGTATTTTCCCTTTTTTAAATTGATACTATAGGTCAGGGGTCGGCAACCTGCAGCTCTTTTGTCCTTATACTGCGGCTCCGGGTGGTTTGGGAAAATAAATTAGAAGTATTTAGCTGAAGTGTATTTTATTTGTGTTTAGTTCTTTTTTTAACTTGTAGTTCTAAATTGGAAGATTATTGTGATATTGAAATATAAAAATAAAATTATATTTTATTATTTTTTCATCGCTTAAAATAAGCGTCACACTTGCGGAAGCCGGTATACCCGCCGAAACGGCGTGCATTTATCGAGACTTTCGACCCCAGGTAGGCCAGTTGTGGATCTTCGGATCCACATTATGTCAGCAGCTGTTCTCCACCGTGAACTATGTTACAAACAAACGCCGCTCACGCCTCACAGATGACAGCTCACAGTCCTGCGTAAAGATCAAAGTGACTTCGTACATTCCCGATTTGCAGACGCTGTGCGCAGAGGTTCAGGAGCAGAAGTCTTATTGTAAACATATCACGACAGACCCGACGATGTTTGCATGAACGCGCTTTTCAGCATCTCTTTATTGACCACTTTTCACACACGGTTGCTGTACGCATACAGCCGGCTGTAGCTTTTCAGCTCACAGCCCGACAACACAACAGCATAGATAGCACAGACTTTAAGGCGGCGAGGCGTAATTGCGGGTGCCGCTCAGGTGCGTCCGACTCCCCTGCAGCGGCGCTGCAGGCCACGCCCTGCCACACACATTAACCAGGTAAAATACATATTTAGGCAGAATTTTGCAAATATCTATTTTTTTAGCAGCATAGTGCTTTTTTTTCCAGTTGTTTTTTAAAAGTCAGGTCAAGGCTCCAAAAGCCCAAAGGCGATATAAGGGTGGCTCACAACAGTTTTTGTTTGCTGGATCATTTTAGTTCAGCGTCTTTCCTTTTGTTATATTTCTTTAAGAGTTCAAAATGTGTTAATTACATAAATAAAATGTAATTTTCTCTGTAGCACTTCATGGATTCAAGCAACACACCTTAGTTGCTCTGTGGATTCTTTTAAAAAGCAGTTAAAAACTATTCTGTTCAAACAAGCCTTTTGTTGATCTACGTATTTTATATTCTTTACATTATTTACATTTGATCTTTTACATTGTGTGTAATGTCTATTGATTGTACTATTTATTTTAATATTTGTGTACAGCGCTTTGTGACTGCCTGTCTGTGAAAAGCGCTTAATAAATAAACTTCACTTACTTAAGTTGTTCACACAAAGCATAAAGGTAAAAAAAACCAATATATATATACAGTGTTATCTTCATTTTAGATTTCAAAAAGTATTTGCGGCTCCCAGTGTTTTCTTTTGCGTGGAAACCGGGTCCAAGTGCCTCTTTGGGTGTTAAAGGTTGCAGACCCCTGCTATAGGTGAATCTACAAAAATCTTGGATGGGTTAGAATCTGTTACCATCACTGATTTCTCAGCGATAACTCGGGAATGCAGTGATATAGGATTTTGAAATTGATGCCGTCGGTGTGCCTACCAGGAGGCTGACAGGTAATACTGACGGTTGCCAGTATTTTTTTTTCTTTACCCTGGTAGAGCTGACTTTTTTAAGAGTCTTGATTATGTGCTGCAGATCTTACAACAGTTCAGAAATCTGGGTAACTTGTAGTAATGGCATTTAAAATGTGATTTAAAGAATGCTTAAAGCCAGGATCTGATGATAAGAAGCAGGCCTGCAACTATTCATCGAGTAGATTTAGAAACATATCTGAGATCCTGCGTGTGAATAAAAAGTATGTTAACAATAAGCTCACACAGCCCATAGGGGCACCTCTATCCCTGCAGCACCTTTTGCAACCCAGTGTCTGATTTGTGTTTGAACTCATCTGCTTTTCTGATCTGTAGGATCAGCGAGTGGACACCATTGTTGTAGGGGACATTGTGGCTGCTCCATACAGAGACCATGGCACATGGAACAGGGCAAGGGTGCTGGGAGTCCTAGGCTCTGGACTGGTGGACCTTTATTACGTTGACTTTGGGGACAATGGGGAACTCCCAAGGAGCAGCCTCCGCAGGATGAGGTAAGTGAATTCAGGATAAAAGAGGAAGACGTGACTGTACTAATATACAGTAGTATTTGGTTGCTGAGGAGAGGGAAAAGCTGTGGGAGTGAGTGATGGTGGTGAAGACAGCTAGCGATATCCATAGCAAGTTTTTAGATTTTAAAAATACATAACCTTTAGCGTGTTTGGACTCCAAACACATTACTGTTTGGTGTAATGTGTTTGGAGTATAGTCTGGTTTCTTTGGTTTCTGTCTTTTACTGAGTGTCTTCTTTCCTTAAGTAAACGTGAAAAAGAAACCTTTGGTTCCTTCAAATGCGAGATTCCTTTAATAAACAATGGAAAATTATAAATTTAACATAGAATGAAACTAACTTTGTCAAAATCCTGAAACTTGCCCATTGTTCAACTATAAATACAACTATGTCAAGTTTATACAATGCACTACTCTGTGCAAAAAAGACAGTACTCTATATATAAAGGAAAAGTGGGAGAGTGAAGCTGGAATTAGCATTTTGGAAAAAGATTGGGAAGAAATATGTTGCTCACAGTGGTCCTCCACTAATTCATTAGAATTTAGAGAACATTGCTGGAAAAATATCATAAGATACTTTAAGATTCCAGTCCAGGGTAAATTTAGCAATACGAATTCAGAGTGTTGGAGGCAGTGTGGTTCAGTGGAGGCAAACCATTATCACGTGTTTTGGGACTGTCCCAGGCTGTACCTGTACTGGAGTGGGATTCATAAAACACTGAGGTACAGATACCGTTTGTCTTTGTAAATTTATACGTGGGTCATGTCATAATTCTAGAACGGAGGACGGATATAAAGCTGCTGCAGGCTCTTCTAGCTGCTGGCAAAAAATCTATTACAAGAAGGTGGATGAACCGAGTCCCACCAACATTAGATGATTGGTATGAAACTATTCTTGAAATTTTTAGAATGGAAAAATTGATGTACTCTCTTAGAATCCAGAAAGACAAGTTTTACCAAATTTGGGATAAGTGGATCAAATTTATATCCCCCAACCAAGCAGGCTTTGTGTGACTTCTCCAGAGTATTTTATTTATTTATTTATTTATTTTTCTGCACACATATTGTTTCTCTATGTTACTTTATTTTTTCTTAACCCTTTAAAACCGGTCAAAGCAGGCACACTCCGTTTGGCGTAACTATTTTTAAATCCCTGTAGAACTGCAACCATGTAAGCTAGCGCAATAATCTTTTTTGGATATGAAACTGGAGGAGTTGTACTTACATCTTATGCCATCAGCTTGCCCTAGGTCACCGTTTCCTTCCACATGTAGCTTTGCAAAA
Organism: Neolamprologus brichardi; assembly: GCF_056152115.1. Classification (NCBI taxonomy): domain Eukaryota; kingdom Metazoa; phylum Chordata; class Actinopteri; order Cichliformes; family Cichlidae; genus Neolamprologus; species Neolamprologus brichardi. Next base: position 1,017,049 of record NC_142111.1, read on the forward strand.
ACTGCATAAAAAGCACTTGCAGCAACAAAAACATAATATTCCAGAAACACGCTTTGACGATCTGATCAGCTGTTCATAACACTTCCTACCTTGGAATAGACGTCAGTGCAAACTATCGCATGTCTGCCATTACCTGGCCGAAACCGGAAGTGACGTCATTTTGTCATTGGTGTTTTTAAAAGTCATGTTTGACTTTATGCTTTTCTGTATAGTTTCTGGGATGCTTAGAACTTAAATTGCACTGCTGAAAATAGTTTATTTTGATTCACATGCTGTTTTTTTGCAAATTTGCATTCTAATATTTATTTTCGTTTTTCCTGCAGTATATAAAAATTGGTGTGTCTCAAAAATAAAACTATGAAGACACTCAAAATAAATTTCCTGTTGTTGGAAACTATTTTGTGCAACTTTTTTGTATTTACAGTTTTGAGGGATAAACCTCTTAAATTTCTCTAACTAGAAATATATGTAAAAAACAAAACAAAAACGATTTTCAATTTTTCAATTTTCAACTTTTTTTGCACTTTTTTTTTCAAATCTCTTTATTTGGTTTTCCAGTTTTCCTTTTCCATAAAGATGACAACGATTCAAATATAACTGATTACATATATACGGTAAAAGTTGAACAGAATAAAATACAACACAAAAGAAAGTTGGACAGAGGATGTTATTTATCGGACTACCAATGAGGCTCAGTGATCGTTTATATCTATGCTGTATTGATCTATAAAAGGCTGCCAGGTTGAATAGAATTCTTCCAACTTCCCCCTTAGTAGGAGTTTAATTCTTTCCAGCTGCAAATGTCTCATTATATCTTGTATTAACGCTGATTTGGTAGGAAGCACTTTTTGCTTCCAGTTTAGTAAAATTAAACTGTGTGCTAGCAGTGTCACAAAACGTATTACATTATTTTGGGTGGCTGACAAATCTACAACAACTGGCTTCACTCCAAATAAAGCACAGATTGGGTCTGGCTTCAGTGTTTGTTTTAGAATCTTAGACAAGGTTTGAAAGACATTATTCCAATATGTTGTTATACAGGGACAATTCCAAAACATATGCGCCAGTGAAGCATCTTTCGCAGGACAAGTTTACATTGGGGAACATTTTTGACAGTTTCAACTTTGATAAATGGAGTCTATGTAGCACTTTAAACTGTAAGAGTCCATGATGAATACAAACAGAGGAAGAGTGTACATTTTCTTGGGCTTTTGTCCATTAACTATCTGTGATTCTCATACCAAGGTCATTCTGCCAGGCCTCTTTCAGATGATCAAGCATGGTAGTTCCATCCAGTTGTGACCATGCATTGTGAATTTTTGTTATTAGTCCTTTTTTGAGTGGATCGAACTAGAATAAGTTATCTACGATAGAGTCTGGGGGTTTATCTGGAAAGGATGGAAAATTACCCCTTACAGAGCTTCTGATCTGTAAGTATTTGAAGAAGTCATTACTGTGCAAGTTAAATTTTTCTTGCAATTGCTGGAATGTGGGAAAACCCTTACTGATGAATAAATCCTTTATTGAGTGCAGCCCCTTAAGGTTACATTGGAGAAATGAGATGTTTGAAAGTGATGGTGTGAATGTTGCGTTATTCATGAGTGGAGATAGTATGGAGGCTTCATTCCACCCGTAATGTTTCCTTATCTGAGTCCAGATTTTAATTGTATGAGAGATTACAGGATTCTTAAGGTCGTGTCTAGGGATAGGGAGAGCTGAATAGATCATAGCTTCTAATGAGGAGGGATAACAACTTTCACTTTCCATCGTTGTCCAGCCGGCCCCCGAGTGCTCAACCAAAACGACATGGAACGAACATTACCTTACCAATAATAAAGACGGAAGCATGGCAACCCCATCCCTCCCTGACATGTCGGTCTCTGCAGATAGCTCTTCTTGATTCTTGGGTTCTTTCTGTTCCATATGAAATAGGATATTAAGGAGACTAATTTATTAAAAAAGGCTTTATTAATCACAATAGGGATACACTGAAATAAAAATAAGAATTTGGCTATTTGACTATTCATTCTAACAATGTTTATTCTTCCTGCTAGTGAAATCGGTAGATTAATCCATTTATCTATGTTATTTTTGGTTTCATCGTATAATTTAGAAAGATTATGTTTAAATAAGCCACAATAATCCTGAGTGATATTTATTCCAAGATATTGGAACTGATTAGAAACTCTAAAAGGTAAGGTGTTGAAGCTACTTGGGTTTCCTATTGCTTTAGAGTTGACTGGAAACCACACACTTTTGGATAAATTTAATTTGTACCATGACACTTCTCCAAAGTTTTGCAAAATCTCCATGATGACTGGGACTGATTTTGCAGGGTTAGAGATATACAGTAGTAAATTATCTGCATATAGCGAAACTTTGTTCTGCTTTTTCCCTTCTAATCCCCGTATATTCATCTGTTGAACACAGTAGAAGAGCTAAGGGTTCAATAGCAAAAAGCAGAGGTGATCGAAATAGTCAGAGTGGACATTGTTTGTTTGTACGACACTTTTGGTTGGACGTATAGTAGTTTAACCACAGAAATAAATTTAGGGCCTAATCCGAAGCTTGGCAGGGTCAAGAAGAGATAATCCCACTCAACCCTGTCAAAGGCCTTCTCCGCATGAAAGTAAAATTTCAGGGTTTGGATTACGCTTGTCTTACATATAGATAATGTTTAGTAGTCTTCTAATATTAAAAAACAACTGCCTTTCTTTAATAAATCCTGTTTCGTCTTGAGACGTAATTGTTGGCAGAACTATTTCCAGGCGTGTTTCTAAAATCTTTGCAAGTATCTTATTATCTACATTAATTAAACTGATTGGTCTATATGAAGCCGGGTCTAAAGGGTCTTTTTCTTTTTTATAGATCAAAGAGATGCTTGCCTGATAGAGAGTTGGCAGTAAGGCTTTTTTGTCCAGCGCCTCATTATATACTTCTAGCAACAGGGGTAAAATATGGTCTTTAAAGGCCTTGTAAAATTCTGAAGTATAGCCGTCTGGTCCAGGAGCCTTAGAGTTTTGCAAATTATTTATTGCTTGCTGTATTTCTTGTATAGTTATGGGTTTTTCGAGTTGTTCTACTTTTTCCGAGTTGATTGTAGGTACATTAAACTTGTTAAAGAAGATCTCAAAAAGTGTGGGGTTCTTTTTTGATTCTGAGGTGTATAAGTCTGCGTAGAAACTTTTGAATGTGCTATTTATCTCCTTTGGGTCCCTCATTATTTGTCCCGTACTGGTACGAATTTCTGTAATCATTCTTGTTGCTACTTGTTTCTTGATTTGTTGTGCTAGAACTTTACCCATTCTTTCCCCCTGTTCATAATATTTAGATTTTGTCTTGTTTAGAAGCTTGACTGTTCTTGCAGTATACATCAATTCTACATCTGCTTGCAGGGACAGTTACTTCTTCTGCAAGACTGTTGAGGGCAGCACCGTGTGTTGTCTGTCTACTTCCTGTAGTTTGTCTTTTATACGACTTTCTTCTTCTATTTGTTGTTTATTTATCAGACTCTTCCATGAAATCAACTGCCCCCGAATATACACTTTTAGCGCTTCCCACAAGGTGGACCTTGTGATATCTGGTGTTATTAATTGACAGATAAAAATAAATTTGATTCTTAATTTCGTCTTTCTCCTGTTTATTTGATAATTATCAAATCTCCATATCTTTGTTGTATGATTGTACCCGAGGGCTAATTGCAAGAAAAGGGGGCTGTGATCCGATAACCTTATTGTGTTGTATTCACAGTGTTTTACTGATGGTAGAAATTTAGAATCGATTAAAAAGAAGTCTATCCTGGTATATGTCTGGTGGACTGGAGAATAAAACGAATATTGTCGCACATTAGGATTTTGAGCTCTCCATGGGTCAGTTATTCCATAATTTTCCATAAATTCCTGGATGGCTTTTGCCGATTTAGATGTTTTGGCTGGTCTACTTGATGATCTATCAAGGTCTGTATTCAACACCAAGTTAAAATCACCTCCTATGATTAATTGGTGACTATCGATATCCGGTAGCTTTGATATTATCGACCATATAAATTGCTCATTGTCCACATTTGGAGCGTAAATGTTTACTAGTGTAACTAAATGACCATAAAGTTTGCCAGTTACAATAATATATCTACCTTGAGCGTCTGGTAATATTTTTGCTGCAGTAAATGGTACTGTTTTTTGGATTAGTATAGCTGTGACTCTGCTTCCTGCATTAAACGAGTGAAATATTTGTTCTATCCATTTGCAACGTAATCTGTTGTGGTCTTGTACTTTTAGATGCGTTTCTTGCAAAAATATTATATCCGCATTTACTTTTTTTTAACCTCCTGAGACCTGAACTCTTCCATGGCATGCATTTTTAATTTCTCTTTGATATTTGGGCATATTGGTACCTTATGAATGTAAAAACAAAGAATTGCCAGATTTTCTTTTTACCTGATTTGTGTTTCTGACAAAAATGAGATCCACATATGAGGATATTCATTTTAAATTTTTGATAGAACAGTGGCAGTAGAACGTCCTCGTAAGTGGATATCAAGCCTTTGTAGAGAAAAATTTGTGTTTTTAGGTCTAGACAACCCAAAATGTGATGTCCACATATGTGGACGCCAGGTCCTAGGAGGTTAAGTGAGCTAAAATGTTTTCTCGTTTCACTGGTCCTCTGAGTCCCCTACAGTTCCATGTTACAAATTTGACAAGATTTTGTGGCGTTCCTTCAGTAGAGGTGCCAATAGTTACTAGCTGTTAGTGATTGGTTAATGGATCTTACTCTGACCTTTCTAGATGTGATCCTCTGAAATTCACAACTTTCTTGAACTAAACTTAAGAACATCCCCTTGAACTCAAACTTGAACCCCTTCTTTATTTGCAGCGAAACTGAGCTGCAAATGGAAAAGAAAAGAAACAATTTTGTCCAGCTTTTTATGGGCTGTAGACATCAGACTTACCACTAAACTCCTTAAGATTGTCTATTATTATATACTATTCCCTCCTGGGTCATGTTCTTTGTAGAGATGGTACCAACTATCCCCCCTTGTCGGTAGATGTGGCTGGGCTCTGGATGTGGATACTGACGAACTTCTCTGCTTCACGTGGATCTGTGAATGAGTGCTTGGTGTTGTTCACTGTTATAATCAGCTTCGCGGGATAGTAGTACTGTACAGGATGCCAGCATTCCGCAGTTTCCCTTTCACGGGGTTAAATGTCGCACGAAGTTTGCTGACCTCGGGGTTCATGTCAGGGAAGATGTGTACAGGTGATCCTTTGTAGAAGAGGCAGCCTTTTTCCCTGGACAGTTGCAGAATCTATCCCTTGCCCTTATCATGGCTCTTGGGCGCTCTCCTGTCCGTGGTTTCGGGGCGAGGGTCCTGTGGGCTCGGTCTGTTATAGTAAATGAATCACCGTTTTCTTTCGCGAGCACTTCTGAGAAAAACTCTGCCATGAAACGGTTGGGGTTTCCCCCCTCTGCGTCCTCATCAATGCCCACCACATGCAGATTTTTTCTGTGGCTTCTGTTTTCTAAATCCAGGCGTTTGTCCTGTAGTTTGTTGTAATCTTTCTTTAGGGTCTTATGATCTTTTTCTAAGGCTGTTAATCTGTCTGTAGCGTCGCAGAGGGCCCGTTCCATTTCATTCTGGATACTTGCTGTTTCTTCTTGATGCATTTTCAATCATCCAGGAAAGTAAATCTCCAAAAAGTTGATTCTGTTCATCTGGACGTAGCGTTTTGTGGGAGAAACGTTTCGTCACTCATCCAAGTGACTTCTTCAGTCTCAGCTGACTGCAGGTTTCCCCAATCTTATAAACAGTACATTTGCTTAATGACTGAAACCAGCCCACTGAAGGAACAATGGGCTGGGAGGTCAGTTCCTTAATATTAATTATGCAAATTCTCATAACCATTGATCTACAACCACTGACTAAAACCCGCTGATCAAAGACCACTGATCAATGGCCAGGACAGCCGCTGCCCAAGCGAAAACCTGTAGTGATCCCATATGTGTCAGGAGTATCGGAGCAGTTGAGACGCATTTTTTCTAAACACTGGGTCTCTGTGGCTTTTAAACCCCAAAACACGCTGCGCCAAAAACTGGTCCACCCCAAGGATGGGGTCCCCCGACACAGACAGAGTAACATAGTGTATGTTGTTAAGTGCCAGGATTTATACATCGGGGAAACCAAACAACCTCTGACGAAGCGGATGGCACAACACAGAAGCCCTCGTCAGGCCAGGACTCTGCAGTCTATTTACACCTACAGGCCAGTGGACACTCTTTCAATGATGAGGATGTACACATCTTGGACAGGGAGGAACGCTCCTTGACTCCGCGGTCATTTGAGCGCGGAGTCAAGGAGGCCATTTATGTGAAAAGGGAAAGACCATCTCTGAATCGAGGTGGGGGGCTAAGGGTACATCTTTCGCCATCTTACAATGCTGTGATTGCAGCCATGGTTTTCAGCTGAATTTTGGGAGATGTTGTAACGTTGTTCTCTACAGGAGAGGGAGATGGAGGAGGCTGCACATCAATGGCAAATCCAATAAGTAAATCCAATAAGATCCAAATCTCAGAGACAATGACACTGGATGAAAGAGGACAAGATGGTTATGTCTTGGTGTATATATTTTACATGTAGGGCAAAAGGTTTGGGCATTAAAGAAAGAAAAAGACATTTTGTTGGGTCTGTGTTTCCACAAGCCCCGCTAGTTTAGAGACTTATTCCTCATGAAGAACGGAAAAACAAGACAGAACATCTTCAACCGGCCTTTTACTCGCTAACAAGGGAAGCTTTGGTCAGAACCAGCTCTTGGAGCTCACGCTCCTCACCTGTCTCTAGCCCAAATCCTTCAAAGAGTAGCTGTCCTCGTAGCCTTTTTATTGACATGACAGTTACAATACACATCACAGCAAAAGAACACCCACTGTAAAACCCCCCTTACAAAGACAAGGCACTGTCATGGGGTGCGTTTGTGTGACCTCCTGCTGACCAAAAGGGTCATAAAAGCAGGAAGCTTACAACACAACAAACAGATCTGTCAGATAGGATGTATCTACAATAAAACCTCCTCCAGCACAGAGTGGCTGGAGAGGTGGTCAGGATCAAATAATAATAATGATAATAATGGATTGGATTTATATCGGGGCGATCGTGGCTCAAGAGAGTTCGCCTTGTAATCGGAAGGTTGCCGGTTCGAGCCCCGGCTTGGACAGTCTTGGTCGTTGTGTCCTTGGGCAAGACACTTCACCCGTTGCCTACTGGTGGTGGTCAGAGGGCCCGGTGGCGCCAGTGTCCGGCAGCCTCGCCTCTGTCAGTGCGCCCCAGGGCAGCTGTAGCTACAATGTAGCTGCCATCACCAGTGTGTGAATGGGTGTGTGAATGGGTGGATGACTGGATATGTAAAGTGCTTTGGGGTCCTTAGGAACTAGTAAAGCACTATATAAATACAGGCCATTTACCATTTTTACCATTTATATAGCGCTTTTCAAGGCACCCAAAGCGCTTTACAATGCCACTATTCATTCACTCTCACATTCACACACTGGTGGAGGCAGCTACAGTTGTAGCCACAGCTGCCCTGGGGCAGACTGACAGAAGCGAGGCTGCCATATCGCGCCATCGGCCCCTCTGGCCAACACCAGTAGGCGGTAGGGTAAAGTGTCTTGCCCAAGAACACAACGACCAGGACAGAGAGCCCGGGGATCGAACCTTCCGGTTACAGATGCGCTTCCCAACCCCCTGAGCCACGGTCGCCCAGAGGAATGGCTTTGATCCTACTGCTTGAACTAAGACTTTACAAATTTAAGAAACACAATGACAACATTCAACAAGTAGACTTAACACATTTCTTTCACATTATTCTCCAGCCTCTTTTTTTTTTTTTTAGAGCACGTCATGTGATCATATAGCAGTGGGAAAAGTCCCTGAAAAATCTAATTCTTGAAATTATGCAATAGTCTACTACATCTATTCCACATAAACCAACAATAAGGTGTCTTGTCATTGTACAAATTACCATTCTGCAAAGATGAGTGGGCCAAAACTCCTCCAAAGCGCTGTAAAACACTCATTGCCAGTTATCGCAAACACTTTATTGCAGTTGTTGCTGCTAAGGGTGGCGATCCTTGGTAATCAGGTGGTAATCGGGCCTGGGTGAAGCCACAGAAGCTTTCTGAAGATATGACATACCACAGCTAATTTATTTTATAACTGGGCAAGTGATCACTTTGTCCACACAGGGCCATGTAGGCTTGGATCCCCCTCCCCCTTTTTCACCTTAATAATAAATACCTTCATTTAGAAACTGTATTTTGTGTTTACTTGTGTTGTCTTTGACTAATATTAAAATTTGTTTGATTATCTGAAACATTAAAATGTGACAAACATACAAATAGATAGGAAATCAGGAAGAGGCAAACACTTTTTCACACCATTGTAGTTGTTAAGACTTTTGGAGTCTAGACCAGGTTTTTTTAAGAATGGGGATGTTAGAGACTGTCTTGAGGGATACGGGGACAGCAGCAGTGTAAAATGATGTATGACAGTTATAATTGGAGACGGGGTAGGAATGGAGTCTTTGACCAAGGCAGTTGGAAGAGGGTCCAGTGAACACGCAGAAGTTTTGGACATCATGATGAGTTTGGTGATGTTTTCCACTTAAGATAGCTGAAAGAATGATAACCTATACATGGAGATTTTGATGTTTCCCTAAACATCTTGAAGAATTCAGTTGTAGGATATGTTTGCTTTGTTGGAGAAGTCCAGGAATGCTGTGCACTGTGTCGTGGAAGCACGATGAGAAGTGGTTTCTGCAGGCTTGATTTTGTTAAGAGTGGAGCAGCCACAGGATAAATTATCATTGTAGTGATGTAGCAGGTCAGCAGTGAGAAAGGAGCTGAGGATAATATGAATGGATAATAAACCAATGAGGGGATTAACACTTGAGATTCCAAAAGGACATGACAGCTGTAGGTGGGATTTTGATAATGTCAAACAATACAAGCTTGTGATCTGAGATGGGAAACACCACCGCATTAAAATTAGAGGGTGTAACTCCAGAACAGCAGACTAAATGCAGGATGGGAGTCTTAAATTATTATGATTATTATGAATTTTACAATTATCAAACTATTTTGTTTTCACTTGCAAGTAAAAACAAAATAAATTGATTAGTAGTTTTAGCGTGATCAAGGGATTTAGTACAAGAATGCAAAAATAATACTGCTTTACTGACAAATGTGATGATTATAATGATAACAGTAACACGTTACTTTGAAATTGGTTACAATCAGCAATGCTTTTATTGAAGTGTTACAAAGAAACAAGATAACCTTGCACAAGAGCAGTTTTGTTGTTTGTGACCATCATATCAGCATGAGACAAATGTTTCTGGCTGTCTTCAGAGGAGGCTGGTGAGTTACTGATTTTGAAGAGCACACAATTTTAAATTCTGCATTTCTATGTTAGCTCATGCAGTGAGTGTTGCTTTGTACACTTCTTCATCGAACTTTTGAAGAACTTGATGTGACATACTGCTACTGCACACTGTATAATGTTGGATGTAATATGGATAAAAAAAGGACACGACTTATTAACAGCTTTTGCATATGCTGCAATTTTCAGGAGCGACTTCCTCAGTTTACCATTTCAAGCTATTGAGTGCAGCTTAGCAGGAGTGAAGCCAAAAGGTAAAGCTCTCATCTTAACAATGACTGTCTTTCTCTCTCTCTCACTTGTTCATTTACTCACTGTCTCTTACCCTTTCACTCCCTGTTCCTCTCTCTTACACACTCTTGCTCCTCTCTCTTAATCTGGGCATACACTGTGTGATTTTTTTTCAGTTGCATTAATCAGCTTCTGCTCAAACTGCACGATTGACTCGCAGGGGTTAGAAGTTTGTTGGTCACGATGCAGGGTCACACTATATGACCCGATGCTTTGATGCGACCTGAGTGCTCAGACTGTCCATGACATGAAGGTTATAATAGAAAATCTGTCGCTCGCTCTCACTCTCTGTCTTTCAGTCACACAGACACGCACACCACCACCATCAACTTTGCTAAATTGCTAATGAAAAACGTTGATCAGGCAGCTGTGATTGAGCAGCAATGTCCATCCAATTATTTTCACGGATGTTGTGGTCGTGATAATTTTGTGAGGCCACATCGAAAAGGCTCGGATGAGCCAAAGTTCTACAAGTTGTTCCTCCATCGCTTGTGTCCAGATCTCACGCTGCACTGCCGTGCTGCTCCGTCTTTTCACTTTCATTTCTGTGTTTGCGCATGCGCAGTGTGAGAGGCTGCGGTGACACCCTCACGACGGCCGACAGGATTTCAAACAGGTTTGATTTTCTCACGGCCAAGCGATTGATGATCGGGAGCTGCTCCTGAGATGTTAATCGCTTCTCGTTACCCCACGTATACTACACGACACACGATGAAGGCGAAACTTGGACCAATCACCAAAACGGTCGCACGACTGAAAAATCGGCTCAAAATGAGCCAAAAATCGCACAGTGTATGCCCAGCATTACATACACACTCTTTCCCAAACGCACACACACACATATATACTTATACACACTTTGTCACACACTTGCTGGTACATGAGGACATAAGGGCACTTTTATGGCCGCTGCTTACCTCCTGTCACGCTGTGTCGTGCAATAAAATTCATATCACATCCACTGGCATTACCATTTTGGCCATTTCTTTCGTCTGATCGTGTATTGTATATCACAACACATGATGTGTTGTGATATAGCCAAAAAATATTTTTTATTTTAACCATTTTTTAACCATCAGTTCCACACAGAGGTTTTTCACAAATGACAATATTCTCACAGTCTTTCTGTGGTGAACACTAACCCTTTAACAAAAAAAAGTAAGCAAGAGTCAATTGAAGTTAAAAAGGTGTTCTCTGTGCTTATAACATATAAAAACTGTAAAACGTGATGACCTACAGAAACAAAAGTGTAGTTAGTGTCTATAAAAACCATTGACCAAAAACTGTCACAGGCATCAGAGCATCTCAGGACTATTGTCTCTACATGTGCTAAGAAGTTTAAACAACAAAAAGTGGTAAAATGGAAAACGGTTCCAAGTTCAGACAGTGCCTGCAAAAAAAAACGGAAGAAGAACAGTCATATCACAGGTATTAGAGCATCTCAAAACCATCTAAATAATGATCGCGCTACCTGTTCTAGAATTTAAACAACAAAACCACACCACGCAAAGCGGTAAAAAAATTCACAGAAGCTAACGTATAATCAAGAATTGTGACTTTATTACTCCTGAACAAGAACACCGTCATCTGTGTTTAAGGTGTGTGTCAAAAACACAAGCCTGTCAACAGCTCCAGGTTTGAGTGAAGCCCAGTGACATGTGACCACATTTCCACTAGTACTAAATACCACGTTCCGCATTTAGGTTCGACATCCTCTTTAGGAAATCCAAACCACTGCCAGATTATTGATCAGGTGCTGTTTCTCCTTGGAACTATCTTGTCTGGCTCCTGTTCAGTTACAGTCTCATTTCCTTGCTTGTCTGACACTCTCACTGTCACCATATTTTTCCCTATTTGGTAGTATATAAACACGCATGCTCAGCGCAGTGTGCCAGGTAGAAAAATTTCTGGTTGGGAGGTGGGATTAGTGATGCATTTATAGCATGTGGTAGAAAAAAAACTGCAGACAGCTTATTATTACCATGGCAGTTTATACTGGATGGTTACAATAGAGCCATTTTAACCATCATAAGTGAAAAAACTACATTTTCTATATCACTCAGACTTATCTTACTGGGGAACATAAATAAAACTGACTGTGCGATGATGTTACGGTGGCACAATCAATGCAGAGGATATACTGACGCCCTTAGGTCTTTTAGTATTCTGCAGTGCATTATTCTTGAATTCTTGATTATTTCAGTCTCTTTCCTCCATCAACTTGTCATGCAGGAGGGGTTTGGACTGAGGAAGCCCTGGATCAGTTTGAGAGGCTGACATATTGTGCCTCTTGGAGACCCCTGCAGGCCAAACTGTGCAGCTACTCTCACTCGGAAATCTCCTCATGGCCCAGTGTCAAGCTCTATGACAACAGTGAGGGCAAGGTTAGATAGGATTTTATTTCTTAATAATAAGACTTTAATAAGCCTGTGTTTGGTTTGTCCTTTACCCTGTCTCCTCTTTCCATGTGCATATCATGTAAAAAAGGCTGTGGATGTTGGAGAGGAGCTTATACGATTGGGCTATGCCGTTATCTTCCATGAAGATTTGAATGGAAAAAAAGAGGGCTGCAATCTTGGCTGTCTGCAGATGATGCTGGTAAGTTACTGATTCTGCTTTTCGTGTCTTCCAGCGTCTCTTACTTCTTCCTGGACAAAAATAGGGTATCAATATACTTAATCTTGAACAGGATGTCTGTAAGTCAGCGGGAAAAAATCCTGGAAAAATCAACACTGAACAGAGAGATAGATCAAAACTGCTGGATAATTGTGGAATTCTAATTTTTGGGAATCCAGACTCCCTCAGTTAACCTCCACTGACTGACAACAACCCTGACTTGCAGCCATGATTTGCAGGTGAGTCATGGCTGCAAGACTGATGCCATTTAGTCTTCTAGCTGGCTGGGCCCATTCCACCTGTACCATTTGGACTATTACTACTGGGTAATTCCGGACTAGGCTCCTCATGCATCTCATCAGGATCAAATCCAGATCCTTAGTGCTGCACTGTAGTTTCCTGCAACAGGGACTTCATCTTGGTCTGATGTACCTTTATACTGCACTGTGCCAGTGGTACTGTTGCACAAATTGGATTGAATGTTGAAAATGAGGGTTAACTTCAAATTCTTTGACTCAAATCAGCAACTAAATGCCAGAATTATGCCAGAAGCTTATTGATGGCTACTAAACGAGGTACAACTTGCTAAGAGACAGTTAACCAAATATTAGTGAGAGTGTATGTTTATATTTGACACTATATGTATAATTCTTACCTTTTGCAGATTAGAGAATATCCTAAATGATTTCCAAATGATGGACCCAATTTTTGTTTTTTAATGTCATAAAATATATATGCTGTATGATTATTCCACCCTTGTAAAAAGAACAGCTAAAAGAAATCATCAGTCAAGTCCAGAATTACAATGACATTCATGCACATGAGTTTATATGAACTTCTGTATGTGAAGGAAGACATTAATAAAGAATCTTGCTTCTTATTATTGGTATGCAATTCTAGCATTCTAGTTTTCTTGGATGTGCTCGTCAGGTATATTAATCTCTGTCCAACTGTATCCGACAAGGTACTCTGTCATTTTTTATTATTATTATTATTTTAATTTATCTTTATGCCTGAGAGATTAGGTAATCCCCTTACTTCTGTTCTGAAAGTTTGGAGGACTGTTTAACAGCGGCTAATCACTTTTGTTCTTCCAACAGGATGATGTAATAGGAGCATCATCAGAGCTCAGTCTTTCCTGTATTAGTTTATCAGGTGAGTTCTGTCATGGAACTGTAGATTTGCCAGTGACTATGTTTAAGCGTTCATAAAGTAACCCTCATACCCTTATGTTACTGAGATTGTATGTTGAAGTAAAAATGTTATCTAGGTTTCTAAATACAACAGAATATCCAAGTGATGTCCACATTGGATCAGATACTTGACTTGGGACACTTCTTAAACCTACAGAGAGGTAGTGTATGCCCCCATGTGGTGGAAAATTAACAGGAATGCAGTTCTGTTAAATCAACTTTCTAAAGTGTCTCAAGAAGAAATGAACACCACAATATACATTTTAGTTAGGATCAATTAACTTGACCCTAATACTCCAAATACTTGTATTCAGTGCAATTTGTAGTTTATCTCTAACAAATCAGGAAATATAACATAGTGAAACAAAGGAACGGTGTCACTATGACTCTCAGTCAAGCTTTTGTACCATGGTGGATAAACAAAAAGAGTTGAAGCTGCTGTTACAGTCATTGTTAACTTGAGTGTTTCCTTCTTGCACCTCAGAAGCTGCCTCTATATCAGGAAGTGTTGATGATGTTGTGGAGGACGAGTTGCTGTGAGACCAAAGATATTTTAAAAAACCAAGGTATATTCTCCTAGTTTGATGTCTTATTCTGAACATTTGCTAGTGAACGCTCTTGTGTGAACCATTATGTCTAAAAATGATTAACTTTTCTTTAGCAGCCCTCAACATCTACTCCTCAGCATCAGCCCTAATGATGATATAGAGCTTTGCCTAACCTAAACTTGATTACATAAACCCTCTTCCTGAAGCCTTACCTACTTGATGCGTGTGCCACAGTTCTTCCAGCCATTATCCATTTGTTGTTGTTACTTCAGCAAATAATTCTTTGTTTTTTGTTTAATGTTTTGTTCTGCTTTGGTAAATTTTGTGTTCAAGGAACAGGGAAAGGAATAAATCTAGAATGCCAGTATTATTACTGAAAAGCACTGTGATTGGAATTACTGGAGCAAAGTTCAGTTGGTTTGTGGTTAATATTGTTTAGTTTCTTGCTATACTTGTATGTATATCAAAAAAAACTATGACCATTATCAGGCTTAAGTGAATATATTTTGGAAGTTAAAAGCTAAAGTGTTGTTGAAGGTGGTTCTCAGATTTTGTTCAGTGTGAACATATTACATCTACTGTAGAAATCTTTCACAAGAAAGATTGTCTTCGAAAATGTAATAATGTCACTATATCCTAATAAAATATTTATTTTACTTCACATGTAATACTTGTGTATTTTATTTTGAAGTTCTTTTTATATGGAAAAATTCCAAATGAAAGCCAGGAGCTAGTTATAAACAAAACAAAACCATTGAAATCACTGTAACGTTACTGTATTTACACCGACTAATAATCTGTAGTTGTTCTGAAGGCCCCTTTCATTCAGTTACTCTGCGAAGTCTACTATTTTGTGTCTGCAGCGGTCGATGACCTCCATTGCAGATCCACCAATCACAAGAAAGTAGGTTACGGTCGCTCATGCGCAGAGGCTGCAGAGTAATTTGTTGATATCCTGCTTGGTAGTATTTAGACTAAAATTCAAAGCTAGGTTATACCCCAGGTGAGGGGATTTGTTTGAATTAGGAAGTGCAGGTAACTGGAAGAGCATCTATATGAGGGGCTGATGGAAAACGCAAGGGATTTGGTGAGTTGGTTTGAAACATTTTTGGGCCGCGAGCCTCCGTTTCCAGTGGATTGTTCAGGCTAGTACGCCTCCTTTGTTGTTATCTGTTTACGATAGCCAGCTAGTGGCTCACCCATCTACACATAATGCTAAAGCTCTTTCTTTCGTCTCTTTCTCTCTCTGGAAAAAAAAAAAACAAGTAGAGTTTTCTTACAAGTCTAACTATTGCAACTATATAATAGACGAACGTAAAAAGGCTTTGTTCTGAAAAAAAAAAAAACCTGGAGAAACAGGTTCTGCTAGCTAGCTATGCTAGTGCTGTTTAGCTTTAGGAGGTGTTTGTAATAAGGCCGTCCCTTATTTTAGTTTCGGTATTAGTTTACTTTTCTAATATATATGTATGCAAAATGTAGCTTACGAAGGATGTCTTTGGAAATGGGTGTCTTGATATATATTTTTTTTTTAACTTAAACTGTTGTGCGTAGTGTAATGTTTGAGCTGAGATGCTGTGAAGAGGAAGTAAACTAGCTTTGACAACATGTACGCATTGTTCCGGATCCTGTGATCAGACTTCCATATTTTCACGTATAATTTATTTATTTCGATGTTTGGGCGTTTCGAAAAAAGTCATGCTGACTCAGATATGGTTCGCTGATGTTTTCCTACCTGAATCTAAATGATGCATTAATGATGAAAGGCGAACTGTAAAACTGCATCTTTCAACTAAAATAAGTTCAGCGTCACTTCAATACTAAAATTTAGCTTAGGGACTTGATTTTTGTTGACATTTGTCTAAAACATCTTACAAATGCTCAAAAAAGGAAAGAATATTGATTACAAAAATAATAAAAATGTGAACTAAGAAGATTTGAATCTTTATTTTCTTCTGGTCCATTATTATATTTTGCATCAGCATCAACCTTGCAATCAAACTATTTCTTTTGCAACTATTGCAGACTGTGTCTGCTTCCCCTTCCTACCTCCCAAGAATGCCTTAGAGCAATATTCCCTTTCTAGCCCCCTCACAGAACTTGTTTCAAGTATCGTAATTTTTTTGTATTGATTAACAGTAATAAGAATTATTTTAAGGCACTATTATTGCTGTGCTTTTACCATTAATTATATGTTTAAAGAAAAGGTTAATTTTATTAATATTAAAAACCATGGTATATTTAATTTGAATAAGAGCGCCGCTGTTAAAAAATAAATAAATAAATAAATAAACTGGGCATCTCTTCTGCACTAAAGACAAATGTTTGGCTAGTTTTTGTGGCTAAACTCCAGGACCACAGAACAAGGACATTTGTAAGGAGCCGTTAAAATAAAGTGCAATAGCTCAAAATAATTATTTTTCTTTTATTGAGTTTTAGTAAAGTAAAATAACTCAAAAGGAATGGAGTAAAATAAAATGATTTGAATGAAATGTTTTTCTGAACAGTTACCTTCTCTTAGACCAATTTCACTGCTTTCTCCACGAACGACGCCAAAGTAAACGTGTTACATTATACGGAGAAATGGAGAGGAGAACCTCCTGAGCTACAGACACCCCTAAAAGCATCCATATGAATTCATTCAGTGTTTCTCTGTTGTGTCCTCATCTGTTAAGGCTGAGCGTACCCCACGTTCAGATCGTAAGCGACGAGACTCATTCGGGATGTTTGATGGCTATGACAGCTGCAGCGAGGAGTCCACCAGCAGCTCTAGCTCAGACGACAGTGAGGATGAGGTGGTACCCTCTATCCCTGCTAGTCTGCCCATCATCAAGAACAATGGACAAGTCTACACCTACCCTGATGGAAAGGCTGGAATGGGTCAGTACACGAGGCTTATTTTTTGTGTGTATTGCTTAAATAATAATCTGTGAGTGAACAATAATAGTGTTTACGTTTAGCTGCTGTGGCTCAGGAAGTAGAACGATTATTAGTTTGATCCTCAGCTCCTCAACATTCATATGTGCAAATATCCCTGGCCAAGATATTGAATTACCTAAACAGTTAATGCATTACTTTTGGTATACCCTTTGAATTAAAGATGAAAATTTTCATTTGTATCACATTTGGTTAATTTAAAATCCACTGTAGTGATGGGGTGGCTCGGCCCCCTTCTGCTCCATTCTACATGCCAAATATCCTTGGCCAAGATAATAACCCCAAGTTGTTCTCCGATGCATCCACTGGACAATGAATGTGTATGACTGTTGGGTAGAAAGTGCCTAGAAAAAAGTGCTTGTGCAATTGGATGTGAATGAGGAAAGATGTATAGAGAGCTTTTAGTATTCAGAATAGAAAGGCGCTATATAAAAACCAGTCTATTTACCACGTACAGAGCAAAAATTGCAATTGTGTCAATTTCCAAATACTTATGGAGATAACTATAAATGCCATTTACCATTTGTAGACTGCTGATCTATTTCGGTTTGTTTTCACAGCCACCTGTGAGATGTGTGGGATGGTCGGTGTACGAGATGCTTTTTACTCCAAAACCAAGCGTTTCTGCAGTGTGTCCTGTTCTAGGAGTTATTCCTCAAATTCTAAAAAAGCTAGCATCTTGGCAAGACTCCAGGTAAATGCATTATCTTTGATAAACAAGTATAGTAGTTTCATAATTTTGTATTATGTAAATATTAACATCTGCTTTGGTTTTTACAAGGGCAAACCACCAACAAAAAAGGCCAAAGTCTTACAGAAACAGCCTCTCATGGCAAAGTTGGCAGCTTATGCCCAGTACCAAGCAAGTCAACAGAACCAGGCCAAACTGAAAGCGGGTAGGCTATGAAAAAGCAATCATGATGGGGCTCATATTTCTGCTCTTTTTGATGTACACAAGCAACAAACGAATTGTTGTTTCTGTCAGTGGTCGCTGGAGAGAGTTTTGACTGGGGGCAGTATATCTGTAGCAGTAACACGGTGGGGGCTCCTGTCAGCTGTTTCAAGCATGTAAGTAGCTGGAGCTGAGAATATGGTCACCACTGATATGATACTATGATTATCATAGCTGATAACTTCTGTGCCTCAGGCCCCCATGGGAACATGTTGGGGAGATATTGAAGTAGGTGTGAGGATTGAAGTGCCCAACTCTGATACCAACTTCTCCACCAAGGTGTACTGGATAGCAGAAATCATAAAGCTAGCAGGTAAACACTACAAGTAATTAAGGTAAAATCTCTCACACAACCCTTGGGGTGTTTTTAATTGTGTTTGTGTCTTTTCATTTTTGTGAACTCTGTTAGGAGTAAGTGTTAATGCTGAATAAGTATATCACAACATGGCAAATGTATGCAAAGTCCAATGTAAAAGTAACACTGAACATTTGAACAGTTAGTTTCGCTGTTTCCACAACCACAACAAGTAGTTGTCAGTTGATGAGACAGTGAACCACAAGAGAGGCATTTGGCTTTACATAAAAGAGAACTTGCAGCTGCTAGTTGACTCAGAATCGGTGTAGTAATTTTGGGTGATTGGACGAATTTATCAACCATCAACAGTAGGCTGAGCCTTTCGCCAATCGTTTTTACAAGAGCAATTTATTTATTTGCCCATTAGTAAGTTTGCTAATAATGTTGGTTGAAGCTAAGAGAAAAAGTCAACGAAAACAATAGCGCTGTTTTAACGGCTCCCTCCTCAGCGTGCCCCCAAATGCAGCGATCAATTTACACAAACTCATAACAGAAAGAAAGAAAGACGGTATACTATGTTCAGAAAAAAACAAAAACATTTTATTTAAATAAAAAAAATATAATGTTGGGCAGGGAAACAAAGAAAAACTGGTTTCTTTTTTCCACTTTAACCGTGTTTACAGGCTCTTCCAATGTTTATCTGTCTTACACACTCGACCAAACAACAAGATACAAAAAGTATGATAAAAAATGTTTCTTCCAGCGAACATAAAAAAATCTTTGACGTAAAGTTAAGTCTTTTGTGCGATTTGGTGCCTCTCAAATAAACAAATCACTAATCAAGAACGTACCTATATTAATACTGAAACAAACAAGAAAAGAAAGTGAAATATAAATTCTAAACACGCAAATCAGTCTGTGCATGATTACATTGCTCCGCCCATCAAAAAGTGACCTGTGCAAATATATCACCTATCGTCATTTATTGGACTGACGAATGCCGGTTGGAAAAATCTGACATATCGCCCAACCTTGTAAAGTTGTAGCCTTAAGTTTTTCTAGGTCTTAATACTACGCACTGACATGCTGCAAGAATAGCTGGATTTTATTTTTTAATTCCAGTACTAAAATAGTTTAAAAATTCATTCTCAATTGAGCCAGTATCATCCTCATTAGTCAGACCTGTATCTGTCAAGGTTTATTGCTTTGTCCTGGCAGCAATTGTGTTGATGACGATACTGGCAACAAACCTACACATAGATGAAAGTACCAGATGTATCCCTCTACCTGAGCTAATAAAAGTCTGTATTTGATTTTTAAGTTTTACCATAAACAAAGAAATAAGCAACAAACCCCTTCTCCCATTCCACATGTGACAGTCCACATCCCAACAAATAAAATGTGCAAGTTGACATCAGAGGGGGAAAAGATAAGATAAGATAAGATAAGATGACCTTTATTAGTCCCACAGGTGGGAAATTTGTTTTGTTACAGCAAAAGTGCAGTTATGTAGCAGAAATTAGAAAACACTGGAATGCAATAAAATACTATATACAATAGAATAGAATAAAATAGAATAATATATACAATAGAATAAAATAGAAATACAAATACTATATACAACTGAGTAGGAAAATACAAAAATACAACTTCGTCAGAAGAAGAATTGCACAAGAATTACACATATAGCAGTCTTATTGCACGTGTGAGGGTTTGATCAACTGCAAAAGTCTTTGTTGTGGAGTCTGACAGCAGTAGGGAGGAAAGACCTGCGAAATCTCTCCGTCCCACACTGTGGGTGCTGCAGTCTCCCACTGAAGGAGCTGAAAAAAACCCCTTAAAAATAAGATGTTTACATTTATTGGTATGTTTAGCTGACACATGTATTTATCATCTATGTGTAAAGTACAGGACAATCTGATTTCCATTCCTTCACTAAGGCTTCACTTCGGACAGCTTTGTTATGAGCTGTTAAATAAATTCAGCACTGAAACAGAAGTGATTTTCTGAGATTGTTTAGAAAGAAACCTTTGGAAGGGGATTGATACAGTATAAAGTTTTCTCACCAACAGTGAGGAGAAATAACACATTATTTATACCACATGTGAATACGGTCTTTGTATCAAATTTTTTTTCTCCAACTAGTCAAGAAGCTGAATATAGAATAAGCCAACTGACTGCAGATGGTGGTCAATTTTTCAATCTACTGTTTCTGATGTCAAGAATTAGTGTGCACATTAACAGTGTTTCCTCTTGTTCTTCAGGGTTCAAGGCTCTCCTGCGTTATGAGGGCTTTGACAGTGACACAAGTAAAGACTTCTGGTGTAACCTCTGCATACCTGAAGTTCACCCTGTGGGATGGTGTGCTTCAAGTGGCAAACCCCTCGTACCTCCAAAAAGTGAGTGTTTTGACAAACAAATCACTTAAGTTTTCTTTAGCACTATGGTTAATTATTTCTGCTCTCTACAGGCATACAACATAAGTACTCTAACTGGAAAACGTTTCTTGTGAAGCGCCTCACTGGAGCTAAAACACTGCCACCTAACTTTAATGATATGGTAAGGCATCAGCCCAGTATTGTAAAGCTGCATTTTATATATTTATTTTATTTTTAAGTGTTCTTGCTGAACCTAAAATTGCAATAAAACGTTGTTGTTTCTGTTCATCCTTGGCTGTTAAATTTCATCTTGGTTTGGTAAACCTGTCACTCATTTTTCACTGAAGGTACAGCAAAACATGCAATTTCCCTTTAAGAAGCTAATGCGAGTCGAAGTGGTCGATAAGAACTATCTCAGCCGGACACGGGTGGCGCTGGTAGAGCAAGTGATTGGAGGTCGCCTGAGGTTGGTCTATGAGGAGAGCCAGGGTGGAGCTGATGACTTCTGGTGCCACATGTATAGCCCTCTTATCCATAATATAGGCTGGTCAAGAAGCATTGGACACCGCTTCAAACGATCTGGTAGGCACACTCACTTTGTAAGGAGTCCGAGGAATCAAAACTTGTGAATTTTGAAAATTGTTATAGTTGATCAAGTAACGGTCACGTGTGTCAATAATTACTTGAAATCTTCAAGTAATTATTGACACACGTGACTACAACAATTTACAACAATGCCCACTTTATGTGTAACAAGTCATTTTCATGTATTCAAATTCTAGATATAACAAGGAAATTAGATGGTCAAGTCGATGCTCCTCCACAGCTCTTCCAGAAGGTAAGACTTGGCAAAAGAACAGAATATATTTCATCCTTATTATCCCACATCTGAACCACCACTAAAAGTCCCTGTGTTTTCAACACACAGACGTAATGTACTATATGTGTGTGTACATACATGATGAGTATTCAGCCAGACATAACAGTGCAAATAAGGCTTTAAATGTTACTAAATACTTATTTATTGTCTGAGTCTTTAAACATGTCCCCATAGTGTCTACTTTTTTACTCCTTGATCCTGGAGGCACAAACCTTTACAGGTGCATTCCCAAGTCAATCCTATTATAAAATGTTGCAGTTTCAATGTGAGTTGTCAATTCCAAACATAACAAACATTGAAAGTTATAACCCTTTATGGTATATAGTTTTGTTTTTTATTTTTAGAAAAAAAACTAATTTCTTAAGTGCTTGGGGGTCCCTGTTAATATAATAAGAAATATGTCTCTTCCACTCTCGAGCAAAATTTGTTTTGTTGCCTCATGGTAGCCCTGTGTTATAAGGGTACCAAAATTTAAGTTTCATACTTATGTAGTAGATTCAGTGGGAAAGAGCTATTTATTCAAAATGTTATTGTGTAGTTTAACAAATATGAAGTTAATTCTCATAAAAACATTTAATCCAACAGTGGTGTTCTGTGCTCTTGCTCATACATGCATGGGTTTGTCTGTCTCTGTTTCTGTGTGTCTGGAGTTTACTACTCCGTTTGGAACTTCGTAAAGTGGAGATGGATACTACATTTCTGTCATTTGACTTTTCAAATATCATTTCATCCTGGTGCATGACATTGGCACACAGTCCTTTTCAAGCTCCAGAAACGTTTATGTACACAGATCATTTACATACACAAACTGTTGCTTAGCCATGAACATCACATATGTATCATCCTTAATTGAATTAGAATTAGAATAGCTTTTATTGTCACTGTTACAAGAACAATGAAAGGCAGTTTGGCATTTCTCCATGTGTGTGAAGTACACAATAGCGTAAGTATTTACACAATCACAGACAAATTTACATTTACACAAAAAAAATATATGTACAATTTATACATACACCTGTGTGTGTGTGTGTGTGTGTGTATGTATGTATATGTATATATATGTATATACACACACACACACACACACATACACACATACATACATATATATATATATATATATATATATATATATATATATATATATATATATATATATATATATATATATATATATATATATACACACACACATACGTGTGTGTGTATATGCGCGCCATCTGAGGAGCAGGTGCATTGAGAGGTGCAGAGTGATCAGTGATATTGCACATTGAGTGGGGGGGGTGCAGTTGCAACTATACTAATGTTGGTTGCATTGAAGTATAAATAGAAATACGGTTTATAAATAAGGTGTAATGTCCATGAGTGTTGGCAGTGCAGTTATCCTCCAATCAGGGTGGAGGTAGGGCATGTTTGACAGCCTGTTGCCTTTGATGCCTTAGTCCCATTAACTACTCCAAACTGTTGATTCTGGGGCCCTGTTGGGTAAATGGTAAATGGACTGATTCTTATATAGCGCTTTTCTACTCTCCCGGAGTACTCAAAGCGCTCTATACAACATGCCACATTCACCCAATCACACCCATTCTCACAAGCACCGTCTCTATACGTAGTACTTTCTAACTACATTCACACACATTCACACTCCGATGGATGCATCGGCGAACAACTTGGGGTTAGTATCTTGACCAAGGATACTTGACATGCAGACTGGAGGAGCCACAGATTGAATCACCAACCTTCCTATCAGTAGGTGACCTGCTCTACCTCTACCTCCTGAGCTACAGCCACCCCCGTAGCTCAGGAGGTAGTTCAGAGACTCATAACCCATGAAGAAAGCAAGACGAACAGCTTTAACCGGTGTGCTCGGTTGTGTGTGTGCACGTGAACGTGAGTGACTGTGTGTGGATGTGGATGTGTTTGTGTGACTTCCTGCTGATCACAAAGGGTCATCTCCCCTCCCCCTGTATATGGCTCAACCCCGTTTTAACAGTCTCACCATACACAAGCACAGGTAAATAAAGGGCAGGAAGTAAAACATCCTCACTAAATAAGAAAGCAGAACTCTCACATAGGATGTCCCTACAATTAAACACTACAGCTATTGCATCCCCCACATAGATGTAGGCCGGGGAGGGGGACAGAAACTTACAGAACTTACAAATTTAAGTAAAACAATGACAACATTTAACAATTTCAACCTAACAGGCCCGCTCACTCTAATCAAGTTCACTGAGGGGATGACCCTAACTGTTTGCATTCTTTTTATAAAAAGTTGTTTTTCTTTTCACTTGTCTGCCTTTTATTTTACAGACGAAGGAAGTGGACCAGAGTGGGGACTGGTTCAAAGATGGGATGAAGTTAGAAGCCATTGACCCCCTCAATCTCTCAGCTATATGTGTAGCTACTGTAAGAAAGGTAAGCCAGTTTTGATTTTGCAAAAGTCAGGATGGTGTAAAATGTAAATAAAACAGAATGCAATGATTTACAAATCTCCTAAACCCTTATTTTATTCACAATAAAACATAGAAAACAGATGTCTGAACTTAAATATTTTACTATTTGATGAAATATATTAGCTCACTTTGAATTTCATGGCAGCAACATGGCAAATTTGGGACAGGGGCAACAAAAGGCTGGTAAAGGAAGTGGTACTAAAAAGAAACGGATGGAGGAAGATTTTGCCACTAACCCTAACCTGATCTTAACAGGTTAAGATGATTACCAGTGTAACCAGTATTTCCAGTATAACCAGTGTTTCTCAGAATTCTCAAGGGGTTCACTAATTTATACACAAATGCAGGTAGGCTATTAAGTAACATTGTGTTGGCTATTAAGAAACGGCAAAGCCAAATGTCAACATGATATAGAAATACTACCGTCTTCACTGGGTCAAAAGTCATTTGAAATAGACTTACACAAGGTGGAAAACTGTTTTGTGGTCAAACAAATTGAAATTTGAATATATGTTGATCAATGGTCATGACAATTTGCGTATTAATGATAGAAGAAGTCACTTGGTGGATGAGTGATGAAGTGTTTCTTCCACTGAAAATACTACGTCCAGATGAACAGAATCAATGTTTCAACACAGTGAATATCTTTGTGATTGCTGTAAAACTAAGGCTATAATTGCACCACTGTTATCTTCAATGCGATGGCCAATACAGCTACCTGAACTTTATTTCCACAGAAGTAAATTCTCTTGTTATTAAATGTACTTCCTTTCTGTATATGATTCTAGATATTGTAGCACCTCTGAAAAATACAGCCTGAAATCAAAAGTAGTTGACTAGAACTCTCAAACGTGCACCTTAAAACAGATAACTTATAAGCTGCAGAGGAAATGGCATCTAACTAATTTGGGAGATCATCATTTAGCCTGCAAAAGTAGATTATTGCTCTATAACAAAGCCCTCCGTAAAGGTAGAACATCTTACTACTCATCACTGA
The DNA here is from genome assembly GCF_056152115.1 of Neolamprologus brichardi. Lineage (NCBI taxonomy): Eukaryota > Metazoa > Chordata > Actinopteri > Cichliformes > Cichlidae > Neolamprologus > Neolamprologus brichardi. The sequence goes on from NC_142111.1 coordinate 1,042,019, forward strand.
CTAAAGGTAATAAGAATGATAGGTTTCTTTTCAGCACTGTAGCCAGGCTGACCAAAAGTCAGCTCTGTTAAGCCAAGGATTCCTTTATTTATAAAGAAATTCAAGAAGTCATCACTACTTAAGGTTAAAATATCATTAGAGAAAAAATTACTCATAACCACCTTGCAGATGTAACTTTGTGTACACCTACTTTCAATACCACTGATATTTATTTATTTCTCATCCACTATATTAAGTGGTGGTTACATACCACCAGTATGCTTGGTAGGGGTTCCAAGCAATCCAAGCAGATTTAAAAAATATAAACTGCATGCCACCGAATACCTGGCCAGTAGCATCACTTGATGAGTCATGAGAGCACTCTTATTAACTAAATCAAAACCTTCATTTTTTTTTTAAAACCTGTAAACGAGGGAAATGGATACAGAAACAACACCGTGTTCCCAGAGTCTAACTCAGTGCCACAGACCGAGCATTAGCATTCTAGCTTCGAAGTCCACCTTTGTTGTAGTGTTCTTGTCCATTATTAATTACGTGGCAGGACGCGTGGACGTGTTGCTATTGACGACAGTCATGTACATTAGTACTAGTGTTTTGTAATGGAAAACCATCCGAGTTGGGTCGTGGCGATCCATGGCCAGTTGATCTGGGTAGGTGCTAATGGAAAAGGGGCTTTACTGCCATCAAATTGTAGCTCCATAGTGTAGTGGTTTATCCTGGTATGATCTCTTGGAGATTGTCAGGAGGCAGCCAGCATATAAAGTCTGCCAAATCAAATATGTGAAGAGTCACCCCCTTATGAACAATGGAGCAGCCAAATGTTTTGGGGTGTAATTGTTAGGGGTGAGGGGTGAGGAGTGGGGGTTCCTGCCGTAAAATGAAAAAAATGTTTTAAATGGTATATTTTCTCAGTTTAAACCTTCAATCTGTTTTGTTTTTTTTGTCCTCAGGTGTCAATAGACACCTTATAGATTTATGAGATTTGATTGTGTTCTGTTTGTAGTTGCATCTACATTTTTTTTCTAAATATTTTTATTGAGTATTTGTGGATATAGTTTACAAAGAAAAAAAGACGGAAAACACAAACTGTTTACAATGAATACAAAACAGAACTTCTCATGTTGGAACGGTTTTCCTTTCTTATTATTTACCAAACAAGCAACGAGGAAAAAAAAAAACAGAAAGAAAACAAAAAGAGGGGGGGAAAAAAAGAAAAGAAAGCCACTGAACATGGGAGGGCGGGGCAGCAACCAATCAAAATGGCACGCCTAGCCAAGAGGGAACCAAAGGACAGCACCCTGCGCTTTGCTCTGGGAATATGCTTATCATCCTCTCCCACTGTACCAAAGAGAGCAAGTAGGGGGTTGAGAGCTAGTTTCAGGCCGGTAGCCTTGTTCAAAGTGCAGAAAACCTCCTCCCGAAAAGCATCTACATTTTATACATTTTTGGAATTTAGGTTGTACATTAAAGTTGACATGACATAACTCTCTGCTATATAGGTGTTGGCAGATGGATATCTCATGATTGGGGTAGATGGCTCAGAGGCAGTCGATGGATCAGACTGGTTCTGCTATCATGGCACCTCCCCTTCCATCTTCCCTGTTGGCTTCTGTGAAATCAATAACATTGAACTCACACCCCCTAGAGGTACTCTACAGTTATTTTTTTTTCTTCACTTTGGAACCTTAAAATTTGGGGTTGTTTATGTTCTGGTCTTGACACATACTGTGTTTCTCAGGGTACACTAAACTCCCATTCAAATGGTTTGACTACCTCAGAGAAACAGGTTCAGTAGCTGCTCCTGTCAGGCTCTTTAACAAGGTAAGGTTTATTGATGTATATCCTGTGTGTTTTTAAACTGTTATCATTCTGTAAGTTTCAAAATCTTCTGCTAATCAAAATCCCATAGCTTGCAATAAAACCACCATCTGCAATCATCTACACCACAGGTGTCGAACTCCAGGCCTCGAGGGCCGGTATCCTGCAGGTTTTAGATGTGTCCTTGATCCAACACAGCTGATTTAAATGGCTAAATGACCTCCTCAACATGTCTTGAAGTTCTCCAGAAGCCTGGTAATGAACTAATCATTTCATTCAGGTGTGTTGACCCAGGGTGATATCTAAAACCTGCAGGACACCGGCCCTCGAGGCCTGGAGTTCGACACCCCTGATCTACATTATATAGACCAGGAGTGGGGAACTCCAGGCCTCAAGGGCCGGTGTCCTGCAGGATATCACCCTGGGTCAACACACCTGAATATGATGATTAGTTCATTACCAGGCCTCTGGAGACATTCAACACATGTTGAGGAGGTTATTTAGCCATTTAAATCAGCTGTGTTGGATCAAGGACACATCTAAAATTGCTTAACTCCTAGATATTCCATGATCAACTGTAAGCAGTATTATTGCAGAGGAAAAGCATTTGGGAACCACAGCAACTCAGCCATGAAGTGACAGACCACATAAATTTGCAGTGCAGGGTTGCTGAATCCTGAGCCACGTAGTCAGTTGTCAGTTATATGCTGTAGATCAGGGGTGTCAAACTCAAATACACAGTGGGCCAAAATTCAAAACTGGAACAAAGTTGCGGGCTAATGTTAATATTTATTGAAAAAAAAAATCTTCCTCTAGATATAAGAATGAATCTTTTCTTATGGACTCAAATAAGTTTTGCTGGAAAACTGAATATGGAACAAGCAAAGCTTAATACTAAACAATATATATATTAGCTGTATAATACCAGTAGGCCAGCTCTAATAGTAATTTGGTATGGCTTCGCGGGCCAAATGTAATTAGGCTGCGGGCCAAATTTGGCCCGCGGGCCAGAGTTTGACACCTATGCTGTAGAGTTACAAACGTTCTCTAGCATTAACATCAGCACTATGATATGGGTTTGTCAGTCTAGCTGACCCAGTACTTTTGTCTATGTATAACTACAATCAAAACATGTGTGATAACTAAGTTTAAGGAAGTGATTCCTTCATTGTTAACATGATGGAGACTGAAAATGACTTTCCACTCTCCATCTTTGTTTGTCCTCGAAAAATTGTTGTTACAAGTGTTACACAAGTATGATTAATCTGTCCTCATTAAGATGGCTGTAATTAAATTATTACTTGAATAGTTCTTACTAGCTACTTTTATTTCAAAACATTTGGAGATGTTAACTGTCAATCAGTTAAATAATCATTGCAAAAGAACAGATAATTTGCAAAGATTCAGTCCAGATTTAGAGTGCGCCATAGCACAGACACGGCACTGGTAAGGTAACAAATGATCAATGATCAATTGATGATCAATGATCAATTCAATTACCACTGACAACAGTATTTTACTAAGGAGATTAGAACACAACGTTAGTATCAGTCAGTGTGGTCTGAATTTGATATGTCTACTAGATTAAAATTTCTCTTATTCATGCTCAAAAGTTGGTCACAGAGTTCCACGGGGATCCAAGAATGAGTGGCCATTTATTATTTTAAAATTGATACCATATGTGCATCTACTAAAAATTGTGGACAAGTTTGAATATCAGTGACCTTGACCTCAAGGTCCAGGTCAGAGTCCATTTAAAAAAACTTGGTCTTTTCCTCAACATTTTGCCGCGACGTTTCAAAGAGCCGGAAAGTAAATAAATGGCAGACAGAAATGAGGCAGGTCGAATCGTCTTGGGTTTCACGCATGTGCAGTACTGGTACGTAAGCGTTTTCAGCCATTTAAATGTGGATGAACAACTCTATGAAAACGATAGTGTGGACGCGGAGCGTTTTCAGACGTATACACTGTTTTCATATTTATCTGGGCTAGTGTAGACATAGCCTTAGAATCATCAATTAACCTAACCCCACCCCACTAACTGCATGTCTTTGGATGGTGAGAGGAAGCTGGAGTACCTGGAGAGAACCCACACAAACACGGGTAGAACATGCAAACGCCACACAGAAAGGCCCCGGCCAGGTGGTGGGGATTGAACTCAGGACCGTCTTGCTGTGAGGCAACAGTGCTAATCACCATGTCACCGTGCCCCATCCATTTAAACAGTAGCAGTAAAAACTCATGTCATTATTGGTCATATTCATGTTATGACTGACAGGATTTGTAAAGTTTCTCACAAGCTTTTACTGAAGGATAAATACAGGCTGCAGTACTTTTAAGATCCGGGTTTTGTTTGTTAAATTTCTCTTTTTCCACTGTCCTTGATCCCTTTCATGTCCTAGGAGGTTCCCAATCATGGGTTTCGGCTAGGCATGAAGCTGGAAGCTGTTGATCTGATGGAACCAAGGCTGGTGTGTGTTGCCACGGTGACAAGGATTGTGCACCGCCTACTGAGGATTCACTTTGATGGTTGGGAAGACGAGTATGATCAGTGGGTGGACTGCGAGTCGCCTGACCTCTATCCAGTGGGCTGGTGTCAGCTAACAGGCTACCAGCTCCAACCACCTGCCTCACAGAGTAATGCCATAATGCTGTTCATACTTCTTCCTATAGTGTCTTAGTGCAAAACGTTTAGAGAATTATTAATATCAAGGATCAGACAAGATAGTAGGGCAGAGAATGGGATCACTACATGAGACGGTTATAATGAAGGTCACAAAATGCTGTCACTTGACCAAAAACGTTTGGGATCTGCCTCAGAGAAAATGGTTGAGCTTATCAAGTTTAAGAAAGGATCACGCAGCCATTGAACGTGCAAGGGGGTATTGCTGCATTTCCAGAGGAAGAGTAGGTGTTTTCTTGCCAATATATATAACTGAGAAATAGAGAATCGTTTGTTATCCCACAGACCACCTGTGCGCACATCTAGACCTGTAAACATTTTGAGGTAGGGATGTGCATATGTGTTTGTTTGTCTCATAGGGGTGTTTATAAACTGCCACCAATCAGGAATGCCTGCTTAGAATTTATAGATTTACAGTGAGCTTATTTCAGGTCTTTTTCTCGTACTGCATTTATTTCAGCAGTTCTTCAATTGACGAGCTTCAGCATCACGTTTTGTTTTTTTCTGTTTGTTTGTTTTGTTTGACTGACTCTACAGTCCTGACCACTGAGAGTTGGTAAGATACACAAGAAAAGACAGTAGAAAGAAAGCAATATAGAAAAAAGAAAGGGAAAAATACAGAAGACTATGCCTGAGAAAGCTGAAAAAACAAAGAAAGGAAAAAAGATAAGGAACAAACTGGTGCTGTGAAAATTGAGCAGTGGCTAAATGCTGGGCCTCTCCAGATGCAATTTGTTGATCTCTAAGATGATGTGGACCCAAAAAAGCAGTTTGTAAGAACTGGCCCCTTTCACTTTTCTACTGAAAGAAATTTCTCAGATATAAGGAAATTAGCCCCGTGTATCTTGACCATGTCTGGCTCCACACACAAAAGCAAGGCAATTTTCTCTGCAGTCAACATAATGAAAACTAAATATCCTTCGCAGCCTTAATGTAAATCTTCAAATTAACCATTCCTTTTCATATGTAGGTCTTTTAAAACATTCTCTTTTTGTTTTGAATGTTCAGTCACTGCAAACCACCTGGAACTAGAAGATAGCCACCACAGCAACATGCTCATATTACTGTCTCAAGTCTGTCACCTTGCAGTAGGATGACATCCTGAACTATCTTACTTAGGGCTCTTGAACTCCTCTCCAACCATAACCTATATCATTTGGAGAATGTTTGCGCATGTGCCTCTGCCTCACAACTGCCAAAAAGATAATTATGTGTCCTGCCAAAGCTGGAAAAGGCTCCGGCCCCCCTCCTCGTCCCGCGACACTGAATTGAATAAGAGAAAGACAGTCGTATGGATGTGCTTTCCTGTCATTGTATGCTTGAATGTCCTTTCTTGTTTCTTTTTTAGGTAACAGAGAAATGTCGCAGTCTGTTCCCAAGCAGAAGAAAAAGGCCCAGCAGTATAAAGGCCAAAAGAAAAGTGAGTATTCCCTTCTTTAGCATCAGAGTCTCTCTGCTTTATCTACTTGTTCTCCTTTTGTTATCGGCTATCTTAGTGAGGGCCACTTACCCTAACCATTAAAAATGAATGCCTAACCCTTACCCTAAACCTAACCATAACCTAATTGTAACCCTGACACTAAAACTACATTTTGAGCCTCAAGAAGGCCTTCAAACTTGTGAGGACTGGTGTGTGTGTCCTCACAAGGTACTGTTGGTTCTCACAAGTATAGTAGAATGGAGATTTCGGTCCTCACAAAGATAGGTAGACAGGAACACACACACACTGATTTAATGCAAAAAGGTCTATTAACACATAGTGAGTGAGAAAGGTGACTGAAGAAGAAATACTTAACACAGCATCCCCAGCAGCCTATTGCAGCATAACTAAAGGATTCAGGGTCACCTGATCCAGCCGGTGCGTCAAAGTCACATGACCAATTTAAGATGACACAGCAAGAAGATGCAGTGACCCAGAGTCTCCAATTCAACTTGGTTCGGAAGTGCGGACTGCAAAGTACATACCAGTTTTTAAATTGTGTCGTTTGGCCACGTAAAACCAGAGTTATGATAAAAAATACACGCAGCGGTGTTTACAGCGAGAAGAAATGGTAAAAACTGCATTTTCTAAGGACAGCGCTAGCAAACACTCTGCGCTTGCGAGTGAAAAAAAGAAAAAACACCCCTTCCCTATGGGTGTTAAAGTTTACCGTGTCAGCCAATCAAGAAAATGATATGGCAACATGTGGCACTTGGTTTTTAGGAAGAGGAGGAAGTTTTAGGAGTGACACCTGCGAGAGAAAGCGGGCGAGCGAAAGAGAGAGAGAGCGAGTTTTCATATGTGAGACATTAGTGACGTTTAGCGTGTTTGGAGGCTATAGTTAGTGTGTAGTGTAGTAAATGTACAATTTCTATTTGCATTTCAAGTTATGAAAATGATTCGTTAAACATGTTTGTGGCTTTTACAGTAAAAAATGTCATTTAAAAAAAAAAAAAAAATTCTCTGAATTTTTAAGCCTAATCTTAAAGGTAGAGATGGTGTCTGTCTCCCAAATTAAATTTGGAAGCTGTTTCCACAGAAAAGGGGCCTGAAAACTGAAGGCTCTGCCTGGCGTCCACATATGTGGACATCACATTTTGGGTTGTCTAGACAAAATACAAAATTTTGCTCTACAGGGGCCTGATATCCACTTATGAGAACATTATACTGCCTCTGTTTTATCAAAATTTAAAACAAATGTCTTCACATGTGGCTCTAATTTTTCTTAGAAACAAATATCGGGTAAAAAAAAAAAAAAAAATCTGGTGATTCTTTGTTTTTACATTCATCGGGTCCCAATATGCCCAAATATCAAAGAGAAATTAAAATGCTTGCCATGGAAGAGTTCGGGTCTTATCACAAGTATATCACAAGTAAGCCTGCAGACGTGCTCTAATGGGGTGATATAGTACTTTAAAGTCATTACGATAAGATGGGGGATGATTATTCAAGACCTTGTATGTGAGGAGCAGGATTTTGAATTCAGTTTGGATTTAACAGGGAGCCAATATAGGAGATATACGCTTTCTCTTTCTAGTCTAGGATGTCCTGATTATAACAAATTACAGTAGTCCAGCCTAGAGGTAATGAATGCATGACCTAGTTTTTCAGCGACACTCTGAGACAGGATATTTCTTATTTTAGAAATATTGCACAAATGGAAGAAAGCAGTCGTACATATTTTAGTATCCTTTTAAATACCATATTTCTAAGATTTTCAGGGCCGAGTACAATAAACTCAGTTTGATCTGAATTTAAGTCAATTCAGTTTTATTTATATAGCCCCAAATCACAACAACAGCCGCCTCAAGGTGCTTTATATTGCACAGTAGATCCTACAATAATAGATACAGAGAAAAACTGTGAGAGCTGCGTGATTCGTACACGGAGAGTTTGTTCAGCAGGCCACAGGATACGTGACAGAAACACAGCATGTCTGAACGGTACACATTCAATTCAATTTTATTTATATAGCGCCAAATCACAACAAAAGTCGCCTCAAGGCGGTTCATAGATACAGAGAAAAACCCAACAATCATATGACCCCCTATGAGCAGCACTTTGGCGACAGTGGGAAGGAAAAACTCCCTTTTAACAGGAAGAAACCTCCGGCAGAACCCGGCTCAGGGAGGGGCGGGGCCATCTGCTGCAACTGGTTGGGGTGAGAGAAGGAAGACAGGATAAAGACATGCTGTGGAGAGAGAGACAGAGGTTAATAACAGGTACGAATTTGGAAGCAGAAAGTTAGAGGTCATCTAGGTCTTTGTGTTTTTAAGACATTCGTGCAGTTTAACTAATTGGTGCGTGTTATCTGGCTTCATGTATAGATAGAGTTGGGTGTCATTTGTATAGCAGTGAAAATATATGTTATGCCTTTAGCACTCACAGATCCGAGTGGTTCCCGTTATTTTTTTTCATTTGTGTATGTATGTGTGTGTATGTATGTATGTATGTATATATTAGAGGTGCAACGATACACAAAGTTCACGGTTCGGTTCGATACTTTGGTGTCAGGGTTTGATATTTTTTCGATACAAAAAAATGTTCATGCCTTTTTAGTTTGTTATTCATTAAAATTATAAATATATATTTTAACTCAAAAGTACAGTTTTTAAGTTTAATGTTGCTGAAACAACAAAGTAATAAAAAATAATAATATCTGATTGAGGAATCACTCATCTTTGGAAAAGAGAGTTTATTACAGAGAAATGGCTCTTTCCAAAATAAAAGCTATACTATACACTTCTTCTGGGGTATATTCTCAGCAGCATATTAACCTCTTAAGCCCCAAGGGGGTTTCTGAGCTTCCTGCTCGAAAATGTAATGCCCAAATTTAATTGATTATTTCTCTGCAATTACAAACTCTGTCCTTACAATCTTGGTATCAAAATAAAGCTAACACTTGGGAATCATTCATTTCATCAGAGGTGTAAATATTGAATCAGATATTACTGTGTCAAAGTTACTGAGACTGGAACACAGAAAAAGTAAGTAGCTTTTATCCTCGCCTAATTTTTTTTTTTTTTAATTTTTAGCATATAACCCTTTGAAAAATATGCCTCAGATCACATTTGGTTCCAGAAATCCAGTAACCAACATATAAACATAATCTGTGCAAAGATTTATGTTTCTAAAGTGAAACAGTGAAAAATTACAGCGCTGTCAATACATGAATATCCAGACGTTGTACAAAAATGTCCAATTTTGGCACACAATTCGACACCATGCCAGTTGATTTTTTTAGGTATTAAAGAGCAGAAATTAATAAATGTTATTAACAGACCTAAACATGCTTTTTTTAAAATATATATTTTTGAAGAATCAACCACACATTTACATGGTAACGGCCCTTTTCTGCAGCGCGTATAGAGCGTTTGATTGGCCTCTGGCCCTTTAAACTCCGAGGGGCTGTAACTTTGGTTTCTTTTGGTCAATTTGCGTGATTGACACCTCTTTTTAATGTTTGAGCCAATAGATTCACAGTGACGATGCCACGTTCACGTCACTGCAACCAATCAGACATTGTGATGCCAAAACCCACGTGGGCCCAAATTTACTGCGTGTGGCGTCTGTTCAGTCACGTGTCTGTAGGTGGGTCTAAAATGGAGGTTGTTGACGGAAAACTGCTCTGATGCGGGCTAGGTAGGCATGGCAACTACTGTTAATCGCGTGGCTACCGGCGAAAATAACAGAAGGAATCGGGACTGTAAGCCAATTTCTGTCTTAGCGCATTTGCGCTGCTGTGTGTTTTTGTGGTCTTCTTTTGTGGCTCATTCAGTGAATTGTGGTCTGATCATGGTGAAACTTGGTGTGTGGAGTCAGTGATAGCTCTGGAAGCTAACCAGCCCATCTTTAGCCGGTTACACGAAGTCTGAAGAATTTCTGGTTCGGTTTTGTTTGTTTAGCGGTCTTCTGCGCATTTACATAACTGCTCGTTTAATCACGGCTTGTTTTCGGTGTGTTTGGTGGGTGTAGAAATGGTTTATATGACGTGATCTCCTCCTTTTTGCCCCTGTACCGGGCGTGGGCCTTAAGTGGTTAAACATATCAGGTCCCCATAAGGAGAATCATGTGCTAACAGCTGTCTAAATGACTCGGGTAAAGTTTGTAGCATGCGTGCTTGTTGTTTTTTGTCTGCTTCCACTTGTCTTTGCACTAGGATGATGTCGGAGTAAATGTGCAGTCATATTCGTTGTGTCCCCACTAGTGCTGTCAGCGTTAATCTGAAATGACATTAACGCCACAACACGGCAAATCTCTGTTAACGAGCTACCGCAGATCGCCCTGTGCGTGGGGCTGGACTGCCAACACGTTAACGAGCTAACCTGTTAACACACTAGTTCCCACCAATGTAATTGAGCATTGCGTGGCACAACCAACATACTGTTTTACTTTTGTCCATGACAGCTTACCTTCAGGGTCATACTTAACATGAAAACCAAAATACTTCCAAGGGCCACATCTGAATGAGGGTGGGGGAGGTTCAATTTGCCATGTTGCAACGAGCTTAACTTCTGTCTCGCTACCTTGCCCTGTGCTCAGTGGATCTGCGTTCGACTACTCCGCCTAGGCTGCACTGTCGAGCGCAGATCCACTGAGCGCTCAACACAGACAGCATCGTCAGAAGGAAAGTTGATAAAATAAATTAAAAATTTTGTATTATTCATACATATGCGTACCGAACCGAAAGCACAGTATCGTTGCACCCCTAATATATGTGTGTGTGTGTGTGTGTGTGTGTGTGTGTGTGTGTGTGTGTGTGTGTGTGTGTGTGTGTGTGTGTGTGTGTGTGTGTGTGTATATATGAGATTGAATTTGATGATGCTGCCTGATTAACCTCAGTGTGTGAAGAGGACTCTCCATTTGCATGAACAAATTGGAGTCTATTAGATAGATGTGATTCAAATCTAAAGCATGCTGTAATCACTCTAATAGGATATTATGGTCTACAGTATCAAACATGCTTCACTGAGGTCAAGCAGTGTTTGACAACTACTCTACTCAACTTGAATTTTTGAGATGAAAGGAAGGTTGGAGATTGGCCTATAATTAGCTAAGACAGGTGGGTCAAGAGATGGCTTTTTAAGTAACGGTTTAACTACAGCCAGTTTGAAGCCCTGTGGTACATAGCAAGGAATGGGTTCTAAAAGTCAGATGGATGGTTTGGAAGTAATTACTGAAGTTAACTTAGAAAAGTCAATGGGAGAAAAAGACTCTAAATAAATATCAATGGTACTAAAAGCAGCTGTAGAAAATGTTATGCCTGTGAGACAGTAATGAGTAATTTTTTCTCCAATGGTTAAAATTTTATTTGTGAAGAAATTCATGAAATCGTTACTTAACGTTAAAGGGATGGTTGGCTCAACAGAGCTCTGACTTTTTGTTACCTTGGCTACAGTGCTGAAGAGAAACCTAGGGTTGTTCTTATTTTCTTCAATCAGTGATAAATAGTTAATAGGCTAAATGATGATCTTCTAGATTTGTGACACGCTATTTCCTCTCCAGCTTACGAGTTATCTGCTTTAGGCTACGTGTTTGAGAATTATACCATGGAGTCAAATACTTCTGATTTGAGACTTTTTTTTTTTTTTTTTTCACAAGAGCTACAGTATCCACAGTCATAATTATTAAAAAGATAATCGACCTGTGTTAAGTAGTGTTTAGGTAGCTGCTCTGCTCTGTGTTGGTACAGGGCATTGAAAACGATAACAGCGGCTGAATTATATTCTTAAACTTAGTTACAGCACTTTCAGAAAGGCATCTACTGTAATGAAGTCTACTCCCTACTGCTGTGTAATCAATTCTTGTAAGTTTAAATGTTATCAGGAAATGATCAAACAAGAGAGGGATTTCAGGAAACACTGTTAAATGTTCAGTTTCTATGCCATATGTTAAAACAAGATCTAGAGTGTGATTAAAGTGGTGGGTGGGTTCTTTTACATTTTGAGAGAAGCCAATTGAGTCTAATAACAGATTAAATGTCATTTTAAGGCTGTCATTTTTAGCATCTACATGGATGTTAAAATCACCCACAATAATTATTTTATCTGAGCTGAGAACTAAATCAGATAAAAAGTCTGAGAAATCAGACAGAAACTCAGTGTAAGGCCCAGGTGGACGATAGATGATAACAAATAAGACTGGTTTTTGAGTTTTACAGCTGGGGTGGACAAGGCTGAGCATCAGTCTTTCAAATGAGTTAAAACTCTCAGTCTTGAAGATTGCTGCCACACCTCCCCCTCGCCCTGTGCCGCGAGGTTTCTGATAGTTACTATGACTCGGGGGGTGTTGATTCATTCAAACTAACATAATCATCCTGCTGTAACCAGGTTTCTGTAAGTCAAAGTAAATTGATTTATTGACAAATTACTAACTCATGTACTAACAGAGACTTGCAAGAGAGAGACCTAATATTTAATAATCCACATTTCACTGTTTTACTCTCCAGTGCTGTTTAGAATAGTGTATTGTTCTTTCTTTGTTTTTTATGTTTAAAAAATGTTGTTTAAATGTTGTTTTGGCTGATTTGTTGTTTGGTTTTTTGTTTTTTGCCTGTTTGGGAGCTGACATAGCCTCTAAGGGGATGGGGTTTTGGGGGGATAACAGGAGGAGAGAAGCTGCAGAGGCGTGTAAGACTGTAACTCTGCTTCCTGGTCCCAGCTCCGGATAGTCACGTTTTGGTGGGTTAAATAAATTTGGATGGAACAGCTCTTATTTCTACAAATCTGGCAGGGAGGATGCCATCTCTCCTAACAAGACCAGGTTTTCACCTGAAAGTTTCCCAATTATCTGTAAATCTTGATGTCTTGATATCTTTTTGGACAGCACTGACCTCCGATTGACATAACCGGGTGTCATTACTGCCGACGTGAATTATAATTTTACTGAATGTACGTTCACCCTTAGGCAGCAGTTTTAAATTTCCCTCAATGTCGCCTGTTCTGGCCCCTAGAAGACCATTACTATGGTTGCTGATGTCTCTAGCTTCACATGTTTAAGAACAGAAACGCCACTTACAAGATTTTGATCTCTGGTGGGTGTGTTGCAGAGTGGAGAAAAAGCAGTTTGACACATGAACAGGTTGGTGGTGTACCTGGGGCTTCTGTTTAAGACCATGCTTCCTCATCACTAGGGATGGGTATCGTTTAGGTTTCATCTGATATCGGTGCCAAACCGGTACTTTTGAAACGGTGCCGGTGCTTAAACGGTGCTCAAACCGGTGCTTAAAGAATGGAGAACACAAAATTGGTCCAAAAACCTCTCATGTTCAGCTGTTCTTTTGTAAAAAGATAACAATGTTAGCCTTTTCTGCAGCTATGGGGCATATATGGCATCACTCTTGGCTGGAAGCAGCTTAAACAATGGAAAAAACACAAACTTTGTCCAAAAACCTCTCATGTTTAATTGTTTTCCACTTTTTCTTTGGTCATTTTAGCCTTTTTGGCCAGGGTGAAGGGAGTATCTGCCATCAAACAAGAAGACAGCCGCATGTAGCTATGATGGTGTTTGCTAGTTCACCTTACATGCATTAATGTAATAACGTGGTTAGCCTACTCAACGTAAATTACACACGAACAACATTAAGCTACTCATGCAGAGAAGAACGGCTGCTGCTGCATCATCATCCTCATCATTTCTGCTACACTGGCAAGGCTAGGGGCCAGGACTCTCCTCTTCGGGTTTTTGGGGGATGTTGCTAACTCCGGGTCGATAACAGGCACCACACCCGCAGTAGATGTGCTCGGTGTGAGGTCTCGCAGCAAGATATCAAATATGGCGCATTTTTCAGCTTTTAAAAAAAACGCTATGCGTCGCCAGGTGTTTCATCGGATTTGAGGTGTTACCTCCTTTGCACAGTATCACCTTAAAGCACTTGTTGCAGGCTGCTTAGTTTGCATCTTTTGCTGTGAAGTACAGCCAGACTTTTGACGGCTTTGCCTTGGGCATTTTTAATCTGTAGCTCTGCTCTAAAAGAACGTACGTACCTGGACCCGCCTACTATCCTCGGAAACGTAAAATGATTGGCTAGAATTCAAAGTGTATCACATCTCAGGAAAAATAAAGCACTGAAATGTGCGCTGCTTTTTGGTCTGGTTACTACCGTTTATGTCAGAACCGGTGCCATCGGTACCCATCCCTACTCATCACCGTCACCCAGCCATCCTGTTTTCCCGGCTGCTTGGGGAGAGCTAACTACACTAACTACACCTTCGGCTGCACCAGCTACAGGGGCTGGGCTAGCTAAAAGTATTTCAAGGGTGCAAAACAGTCTCCAATTCAGTGATCCTGGTCTGGCAAATAGGCTATACTTATTTTTAAGAATAATTATTACTAAAGGAGGCCAAGGAATAACTAAACATCTGACACAATGAGCAGGAAAGTGTAGGTGGGACAGGTGAAGAGGCCCTGCTGTTAAGTCGGCTGCGAGCTAAGCTGGGGAATCCCTAAAGACACAGTGAGTTTGCTTCGGATGAAGCATGTGACGATTACACTATGAAATAAGACGTTATCTATAAGTTTTTAATTAAATCGCTACACAAAAACACCACTATGTGTTGGACCAGGAAGCGATACTCTACTGCAGGAAGTGCGAACACCAAGTGACCCAAAGGAATTGAGATATTGTGTAAAATATTGTTCATAACTTTAAGCTTTAATACAGTCTCACCAGGTAAGTTCTCTAACTCCCCTCCCACACCCCAAAAATTGTCATGAATTAGTTAGAGCAACACCTGCTTTTTTTTTCTTTCTTTCTTTTTTTAAATACAAGGCTGTGAACATGTTTATTTCTGCTGTAGATTTTACATTTTTATGGAAGTCTATGGGGATTGACTTCCTTTTGGAGTTTGCTTCAAGTAGTTGTTTGAGAAACTGCAGATTTTAGCAAATCAGCAATATCAGCACTGGATACTCTTCAAGTATGGCTTTGCCATACTTCATGGATGCTCAGATGGAACAGGAAAAGTTATTATTTTAAATACTGACAGTTCCTGTAGCATTCATCTTGGTAGCTTACCGTGGATTCATAATTATGTCATATGTCACAACCATGATAAATCATAGTCACAAGCAAATTATAATTATTGTTTCACTCCCACATAGTCTTTTCAAGCCCTTGCATGTAGGGCACAGGGATGTTATCCTATGGGAAATTTGTCTGAGAGCAGAGTCACCTTGTACAACTTGTACAGTGCTGCGGGGTGCACTGCTACACCCACCAAGCAAGGTTGAATTCTGCTCCCAAAAATACTGTGTTAGAACTGGAAAAGTTGGATTGGTCCATCCTTAGTTATTGTTGATTCATAAACTTTATTTTCAGTTCAATGCAGTGTTAAATTTGTGCACCAGGACTTCTGTTGTGCAACTATGAAATACTATCATTTGCTTGTGATTATGTATTGTATGGCTTGCCACATATGGCATAAATATGATATCATGCTAATTGTGCATCTGCTTACTTGTGTCTAGCACTCAGAGTACAGCTTACCAGGGGCTTATTCAGATGGGCATATCAGTGTTAGCACTATGAAGTTAAATAAAACCTGCTGTCTGATCATTCCTTTCTGCTAAGTCATCTAAACGTAAAGTCATCCCATATTTGTAATGAGCCCCTGGTAGCTTACCCGCGTCTGGCTTGGTGTTTAGAGAGGAAGATTCCTGTTGGTCGACGGCCCTTCAGTCAGGCAGGCAGGAGGAGGAGCAGCTTCTCAGGGGACGAAGAGCAGAGTCCACCCCCTTACCCTGCCCAGGGGCCAGCTCGGCCCAGGCCCCGCACCCATTTCCACCTAACCCACAAATCAGGTAATGGCACTCTTTTAAAAACAAAACCAGCACTGCACTGCAAGTATCCTGGGTTGTTGGTTTTCGTGTGTGTGTGTGTGTGTGTGTGTGTGTGTGTGTGTGTGTGTGTGTGTGTGGTATGAAGGACTGTCTATAAAGACAGTCCTGGTCACCAGGCTACACTGTGGGGCTGGAAGCTGCTGATTCAATCAACCTTTCTCTGTTCATTATCAACATGAATATTTCATGTCAGTAAAGAGTAGAGTGGTGCTTTACAGTAGGGACTGAGTCATTTATTTTGATGCCTGTCAGGTGGTTTTAAAATTAACTTCCGAAGCAAAGGCTCCTCTTGCATTTTTGTTCAAAGCGCATGAACACAAGGGGCTCATCTTTGCTACTCTTCTCTTCTGCATTCTGTTCCTGCCTCTAGAGTCTCTCATGCGAATGAAAGAGGAGACCACTGAAGTCGATGAGTTCACCTTCTCGCAGGGCACCTCAGACCAAGAGAGCAATGGCTCGGGCAGTTACTACATTAGACAGGAACCCTGATGTGACAAAATCAAGGAGGAGGAAACCACAAAAGGACATCTCTGGAAACACCGAACCAACAATCAGGAATGGGGAGGGTCAAACTCACCTGAGAGGATACTTGAAGAGTGATGCCACAGGCCACCTGTAATGTCAGCACATGAGGAATACCATTCCTCAACATCACTTAAAACAATTTTCTAACCTGGTAGGGGTGTGTCCACATAATCACTCAGAAAGTCCTGTCTAATCATGGAAAGCACCCAGAGTCAGGCCTGGGTCATAGATGTTTGGGCATTCTCTTTCTACGACCTGCATCTTTTTCTCCCTTTCTTTGGCTATCTGAACCAGATGAGCTATTTGGATGATTTTGTCTTGCAAGCCTCTATCAGCCCATCCAGCCTCAGCCATAATGTGGGCCACATACAGAGACCTGGAGAAACTGTGACAACAATTTATTGAGCCAGGTCTTTAGGTTTTCTTGCGTTTGTTGTATGGGAAGGGGGGGGGGGGGGGGGGGGGTGTTGTTGGTGGTGTTTTTTGTTTGTTTTTTTTGTATAAAAATGTGAGAGTCAGCCGTTTAGCAGCTGCTTGAGCAAAGTAAGGCTGTCAGAAAGATGAGCAGAGTTGTGTATATTTTTGCAGTATTGCCAGGTGGACTTTAATTTTAATAATAGTACTTGAATTTTTCCTTATTTCATTTTGTTTTGATTTTCAGGTTGATTTTTTTATGTCCTTTTTTTCATGTTTTGGTGGCTGTTTGAGTAACGTGTCGTTTTATAAAGTGACTATTCACTAGTAAGTGTAGGCCTATTCAAATAGAGCTACACAGAGTTCTTGCCATGCTGCTCAGCATTAATGATGGTCTTTCCCTCCTTTTGTTCTTTTTCCTTATAGTATTGAACAGAAGATTTCCACAGCTACATTTATTCCTCATTTAGTTATTACAGAACCAAAATCTGTTGCTCTTTTTTTTTTTCAGATTCAGAGTTTGAAAAAGACTCTATTATAAAACTACTTTTGTAATGGACTCTGTCAATGTCCTACTAATCTCATTATTATTATTATTATTATTATTATTATTAACCTTTCACTAACTTTGCAATGTTTTAAACTAAGAAGTCTTTTTGAGCCCATTTGAGAAGCCAAGTTCTTCATTGACCTTTTAGGGTAGCTTATCACTTATTTTTGTTAGTAGATTTTCTTTTTTGTATCCACATTTACAGGGTTTTCCCACTTTCTGGTGCAGCTTTATACAAAAACACATCTTATGCAGCTGTTGCTTTTTTTTTTTTTTTTTTTTTTTTTATATTAACAAACAAAAACACTTTTTTCACATTCCACTGAGCTTGTATAGACAATATATAAAATATGGACATGGCTACCACGAACCATTGGTTTTCAATTTTTAACTGTCAACATTTAAGTTTTGACCCTTTTTGTTTCGTTTCTTGGAGCCAGAAGTGAACATAATTGAACAACAGGTGGCTAAGTTACCAGCTAATGCTAGCTAGGTGGTTAGCAGCCACATACCGCCTAATTACTGCTAATAAAACACTCAGGTTTTCACTCACCAAGGGTGAAGCACAAACATCTTGAATGTTATTTTCCACCAGCAGGGCTGATAATTTGTCAGATAAATAGATGCCAAAAGGCATCAACAACACAAGTATAGTCCAGAAGTCTAGTTCAGTGACGCCAGTTAATGGAGGTGAGGTCTGTTGCCAGCCACACCACAGCTGCCTGTGGTAGTGTGTCTCACACCACAACTTGGCCATATACTGGGATATAAGCACATTTTTCTTTTAATGCTGTAAAGCTGAACATTGTATGTAGAGGTTATGACTTGCTTTTGGAGCTAAGCTTGAGTTTTTGGTCCTGCAGTACCTCTGTGAATGAGCAGTTGTTGAAGCAGTTATCACTGGGGTAGCTTCAGATTCTGTGTGCTGTACTGATAAAAAAAAAAAAAGGATTACTGAAGCTGTGGAAATGAAAAATGGCTTTTTTTGTTTGTTTGTTTGTTTTAAAAAAGAAAAAAAAGCTCCACATTTTGATGTTATGAGAATATTTCAGAAGAAACAGGAAGTGTAAGTAAGCAGCAGGTCGCAAAGTTGTCCCCACTGCCCGGCCATACAATATGCTTTGAGCTTTACTCTCTGATTGTAGCTGCTGTAAAAGATGAACTTCAGTCTTATCAGAGACTTGTCTTATCACTTGGTCCCTCGAAATAATCATAATAATCTTGGTATTCTGTTAAAGGTTTATCAATATACATGTCATGTCCTTTTTCTTTTTCTTTTAATTTCAGTTGTAATTTTACCAAAATCTGCGTCTGCAGTGTGCCACAATTATATATCTATTATTTAATTTCTAAAAAATAATATGCAATACAGAAAATCTTGAAAGAAAAAAAATTTCTTTATTCTGAAGTAATGTAACGTATGACATAATGAAATGGGAATTAAAGAATTCATTGAGTAGTAGTAGTATTAAATACATATGAATCACTTAAAAATATTAAATGCATACAAAGGTTTATTAGAAAATTACATTTTAAACGCCCCACCAACCCTAATCTGCTGGATAAAAAGTTAAGGAGGTAGATGGCAGAAATGTAAATTCAATTCATGGCTGTTGTTGGTTTATTCTTTAGTTAATGGAATATGATTAAATACTGTGTGTGGCATACTTGAGACTACATACTCCATTTAGTTTCTGTCACTCAAATAGGTGGCTGGACTGCCATGTTAAGACAAAGTAGGAGAATCTACCTTGGTTACAGCAAACTTATAACCAAACAGGTCTTCAAGTAATATGCAAAATGTTTGTAGGGTTTGTGTGTGTGGGTGTGCGTACGAGTGATAAAGCCATGTATGCAAGCTAGTTTATGATTCATCTGAGCCACAGAATGACAGGTTGTTCTTGATAATTAAACAATGCACTGCTTTTCCTATCGTCTCTGAAGGCAGCATTCACATAGCATAGTGGCATAAAAACATATATTGTATGTAAATACATATATTTATACTCCACCACTGTGATGGAATCAAACAAAAAAATCATCTTTAGCCAGAAAATGGAAAAAAAAAAGACAACAGACCACCTTTGATTATTCTTAGAGCTCGATTTTTGCAACCGTTTATCTACTACCTCCTGATGCTAGCTATGTTTAGCTAAAGCGAGAGCATGAAATAGACTATTGCAGTGTGTTGGCTTATGCAAATGGAAAAAAATCAACAACCTGAAAATAATCCACTTGAAGGCTAGACTTCAAACGTGGAATAATATTATTGCAACACATGAGGAAGTCTTCTATTTTGAATGTAATGCAATAGATCCAATCTTATTTTGCTATACTAAGTAAAATTTATAGCGCCTGCAAATGTCACGATCACTACACTGTTATCATTAGCATGTAAGAAAAATTAACAATAGGGTGTTGTATAATTGTGACTTTTATGGTCAAAGGGTTTAAAAATAATGCTCACTTTATGGCCAAAGGATGCTTTTAAATGCAGAGAATCTGTAAACTTCTCAGTAAAGGTAAACTAACAAGTTTCAGATTCAATGATTCAATTGAATGGTTCAATTCTCAGGAAGTTTTGATCCTTTGTAAAGGTTGTGTGAATCAGCAGGGTTTGAAAACCCCAAAGGCATTTTGATCTTGTAGATTTATTGTATGGAAGCAAACAAGGTTTAAAAACGACAGATTTTGAAGCAGGTTGTGATATTTGAATGCTGAAACCTCCCCAGAATTGTGATTCTGATTTGTGATGGCATATTTAGTTCATTTTTTAATTTATTTCAGAATTTTCAAGAAACAGAACTGTCAAAACTTACTTCCCAGAAATTAAAAATTGATGTAAAACAAAAAAATGGAGAGGCATAAATTTATGTTAATTGACATAACAGAAATTTGCATTTCCAGCATCATAAAAGTATGTAAATGTTTTTTTGTTTGATGCCCCCAGTCAGTCAGTCATAGATCCCATTGCTTAATTACAGAATGTCTTCTGAGAGCAATAGTCAAAATTTTCGGACTTACATATACATATATAAAAATAACATACACATATATATATATATGAGGATAACTGTTGCTAAAAGATCATCATCACTATCCTTTAAAATGGATAGTTAAATATCAACATTTGGTATTAAGCTGTGTTTAAAAACAAAATTCATTTAAGAATTAAGTTATGATTCCTTAATTAGAGCTCTTTTGCTTCTGAACACTCAAGATGAATAACCATTCTGCATTCATGTTTAAGTTCATCTCCTGAGATTTGAAAAAATTATGTTTTCCTTTTAGGAGAAACTTGTACAAGAAATGCAAAGCTTTTTGATTGTGAAACAATAAATGACTGTCTTACAATAAGTGCAAGACTCATTGACATGAGCCCTTTGAGAAGGTGCTCATGTTCCTGTAATGTATGAAGGCAAAAGGAAACATTAAAATACCTGATCAGCAAAATGCATTTGTACAAAAACAAAATGACTGTTCTCTAACTGTTTCTGGCCTCCTTTAGATTAAACCCCAAGTAATCAAATACTCAGTCAATGTTATTTCAGATCTCCAGTTCCTAATATTTTCTTGTAGAAAATGTACTTTTTGATTTACCTTCTTTGCTAATGCTCCATCCACAGTTGCTTATATATTTAAAGATTTTGGATCTCAGTAGCTTGAGATGAAAGCAGGTTGATGATTTTGATTTTGGTGGCATGTAACAGTAATAATAAAAATGTTACTCTACCAAAACAGTAATAGTGAGAACAATATGTCATAATATCAGGAATAACGTTACCAATGTACTGTTTAACAATTTATATTATTTCATTCTATACATTTTTTCCAAGTAAGACAAACGTGATAAATTTCATTTTGAATTAAATTTCTGTGGTAAAATAAGTTGGGTATGCCAAGTCAGAATTTTCCTAATTTTGGTGTTAAGCCAAAATTGAAACAAAATAAAATCAGACTTGCAGCCTTATTGCGTTTGCTGAATATTTGTGTAATCCAGTTTTGTTTTTACCTTTTCCTGGCACTGATAGCCTTCCTTAGATAACAGTTTGGTTATGGAGGTCTTGCAGCTGATCTGGTTCTTCTAGATGAGAAGAATTAGGTAAATGCTGAAGTTTTGTTTTCATCCTCTTTCCTGGCTTCTAACACGGGTCTTTTGTATGCGATCACTTCCCCTCCTGATTATATTGTGGTGCTATGTGTATGTGTGTATATATATATATATATATATAGATATATATATATATATGGAGAGAGAGAGAGGGATTATTATTGTCTGGTAAATTGAGTTATAGTGAAAATTTTATTTTCGATACAAATTGAGGCGGGGGGGGGGGAGTATCTGTGTCAGTTATAAATCTATTGATATTAACAATAACCCTAGAGGTACATTTTCAAAATTGCAGTTTCAAGTTTGTACATCTTTTTGATAGTGTATACAAGTTTCTGTTTATATGATTAATTTGTGCTGTGACTAAGCTTTGACCATGTAAATAAAGCCAGAAGTTTGGATTACAATTTGGTTGTCTTTGTTTACAAGCGTTGCCAACTGTTTCTGCATGGCTGTGAAAGTTTCTGGTGACTTTTATAAAAAGATGACTTTTACACTGAATAAAAGTTTAATAATCCAATCCTCTCTGCTTCACCATTGGACAATACATCTTTAAACATGCACAGACAGAATCAAAACAGACCATAAGCATGTTAGTGTGCCTCATAATGAAACATACTATTTTGCATCAGACTTAACCGTGAACTACACTTTCCAGAAACTCAATTTACCAGCACCATCCCAAACTAGTTCTGGCACTGATCTGCAGGTAAGTGCACAGCACAGACTGATGGTAAATGGCATGCATTTGTATAGCGCTTTTCTAGGACCCCAAAGCACTTTACACTACATTCAGTCATTCACACACTGGTGATGGCAGCTACATTGTAGCCACAGCTGCCCTGGGGCGCACTGACAGAGGCGAGGCTGCCGGACACTGGCGCCACCGGGCCCTCTGACCACCACCAGTAGGCAAATATGGGGTTAGTATCCAAGGATATTTGGCATGCAGGCAGGAGGCAGCCTGGAGGCAGCCTGGGATCGAACCACCGACCTTCTGATTAGTGGCTGACCTGCTCTGCCACCTGAGCTACAGCCACCCACAGCAGTGCAGTTCATCTCTAATGATGAACTCATCCTCATTCTCAAGATTTTCAGAAAAGTTAACTCTGTTATCTACTAAAAATCTGTCTTTGTACCTCTAGATTCTGTCAATTTGAAAATCGAATCGAAAATTGAATCATCAAATCAATGCTGCTGGCCAACCCGGAGGGATGATAATAGCCATAAAACACTCATTTAGGGTGAGAGGTTATAAGGAGATGAACATCAGCTTCACTTTCAGACCTGAAAGGTGAACTGATTTTTCTTATTAGTCATCAATGTCCAGAAGGATGATAAAGTTGCTTTAAACTATTGACAGTATGAAAGCAGTTTCCTAATCTAGTCAATTAGGAAGTTGCTAATACAGACTGTCAGGCTAATTAACACTAATCCTGCCTAAAGTCACCACATTTTAACCCCCCCCCTCACTCACACACACACACACACACACACACACACACACACACACACACACACACACAGAGGAACATAAGTACCAATGACACAAAATAGCTGGCATCCTGTCTATTTTATTGTAAAGCAAATTAACAAAACAGACGGTCAAAGACAGGTTTGGAATCATTAAACAATGTACTTTGAAGGACTAGATGGAATTTTGCTCAGGAATGAATTCGGACTACATGTGGCCCCACAGAGACCAAATCAGAGCACAGTGGTAATGTAAAGGACAAGAGGGGTGAATTGTGCAAGACAAAGGATTTACACAAGTTCTTCTCCCTCCAGGCTACAGCTTACCACAGGAAATCTGAGGCAAGAGTTTCACTTTGTGCCCAAGCAGTGGTGAGGTGGGAGCTCCAGACCCAGAGCAGCTCAGTAGAGCCAGCTGAAGGCACAACTAGTGTAGTTGCAAAGCTCATCATCTTTAAACCACAAGGAAATTTCCTTGTTGGCACTCTCCACCGAGTCACTGCCATGGATGATGTTCCTTAAGAAGAGGACAGAGTCAGAAAGTGACTATACACTTCATACACGCTATTGTTTCACATCTGCCATCATGCGAAGATAACTCACTTGCTGACATCAATACAGAAGTCTCCTCTGATGGTTCCAGGCTTAGAATCAGCAGGGTTAGTCTCTCCCAGCATCACCCTGCCTGTCTTCACCACACCCTTGCCTTCCCACACCTGAAGCAACCATGACAGATAATGAGGTTAAGATCTGACCTTGAACTGTTGACATGCATACATACATACATAGAGTCTTACCATGGCAACCACTGGACCAGAGCTCATATAGTTGATGAGAGTAGGAAAGAATGGTCTGTCCTTTAGGTCAATATAATGCTTCATCAGGAGGTCCTCAGAGGCCTGCAGCAAAGAAAACAAGGCAGTTTCGTAAATGTTCACTTTCACATCCTAATTTGTGAGTCATCATTTGCACTTCATTTCACTCGCTGCTTTGCTGTAATACTTGTAATTTCAGATGAAGCACTCTAATTGTAGTGTAGGGGCCTCGAACTCCAGTCCTCAAGGGCCGGTGTCCTGAAACTTTTCCATGTGTCCCTGCTGCAACACACAATTAGTAGCACACAATGCAGCCATTTGATTCATGTTACAGCAGCTCATGAGTGAATGAACATGGTGCAATCAAAGTACTGTTAGAAGTACATTTTTCCAAACACTTACATTTACTTAAATTTACTCGAGTAGGGTTAGGGGTTGCCATTTCAGCATGTAGTCAAGTTCTATAGAGTCTTGCTAATGACCTAATTCAGGTGTGTTGCAACAGGGACACGTGGAAATGTTTCAAGACACCAGCCTCGAGGACTGGAGTTCGAGACCACTGTTGTAGTATCGCAGTAACTGTGTTGTCACCATATGTGTACTGATGCAGCTCTAGAAACTGCATTAGTACCCATTCGCTACTGTATATAATTGGCAACTTTATCAACATGTTTACCCCCAGCTTTTTAGCTGTAAGCAACAGACGAAGTCTGGGTGTAGAAACAATCACACCAATTTCTCAGAAATTGCACGGAAATTTAGGCCAGTACCATATCATCAGAACATGTTTCTCATACCAACACTAACAGAACAGATGTTTAAACAGAAATATTTAAATATTGCAGGTTTATAACTTAAGCAAACTTGATGTTCACATAAAGCAGCACCTTACCATATCAGGTTAAATGTTACAGGATCAGTAGACCTTAACAGCTAATTGGCTGTGCTTCACTCAGGAACAGATGAGTAGGCTAATCAGGCTTACCCATTACTTGGCACACTTACAATATCTGTCCATATGTTGCAGATGGTTAAAATGTTTTAAGGGCAAAAATATTTACCACTATGATACATTTTCACCTGTAAGGGTTGGATTCTTTCAGTCTATACTTACATGGAGCATCTTCATGCCCACCAACTTGAAGCCCTTAATCTCAAACCTTTTGATGACCTCACCAATGATGCCCCTCTGCACGCCATCAGGCTTAATGGCAATGAATGTGCGTTCCTTTAGCTCGGCCATGACTCTGAAAGAAAATAGACAAGAATGATGAAGACAAACAGGCAGCCTATGTGCTGCAAGAAAGAACATGTCTGGTAAGTCACTCACAGCACTTTACTGCATTTGACACAGTCAGCAGCGGGGCTGACTATGAGAGGGCAAGATGCTGAGGGCATGGACCCCATTGTAAAGAAAATGCTAGTACAGCTTGCAACCTGGCTTAGTATGCATCCTGCTGTGATCATTTAAAGAGGACAGCAACTTGAACTAGCAGCCCCGCCCACACAGTGAACACATTGATCTTCATCATGCTGTCAAGACTCTGAATGTGCCAGAATAAAAATGTGACATCGACTCACTGTTTAGGGATTTATTTTTTTTTAAATAATTGGAGATAAATTACAGGGAAAAAAATATTTGGACTATAACACCAAATTAAGATAATATTAGTTTTGACTGTTAACTGCTACAACAATGTGTGACAGGTCAAAGACACACATTCAAGCTTTAAGCCTCAACTCTAAATCGAGGGCTAATCTCTGTCTCCCAGTGCCACCTCTTCATGTGAGCAGTATTACCCTATGAGATCCATTCATTTATTCTACAATGCACGGTCAAGTTCAAGCCTATTTGCAGCAGGCTCATTATTATTTCTGCAGGTAAAACTGACAATGTCCCCTGAATGTTAGCTTAATATTTAAGGTTGTCTGTTTCACACAACTAAACATACATCGTTCCTGCACACTTTTTAAATACTGAAATGTATACAATTACTTTAAAAAGAATGTAACCTAAAGTTGTATTTAATGTCATTTCTGTGTTTTGCCATTCAAGACCATCTCTGGGCCATGTCTTGATCTTATAAATGTTAAATACTTAAGAATATCAAGTTGACTACAGTCTATTTACTAATCTAAGTAAAAATATTAGACATAAGACCCCCCACCCCCACCACAAACATCACAAATGACAAGACCTTGTTTTGGTTTGACATTAACACACCTAAACAAGATGCAGTAATTTAATATCTATTTATATTCTCATTTTGTTTTGTAGTCTATTAAAACCTTTTGTAAATTCCAACCTTTAAGTAAAAATGAATAGGGACAAGATGTATTTAACATTTATAAGACGTATGATACAATTTCTGCTCTTGACCAAATATCCCTTGAAAAACAAATTTTTAATGTCAATGACGCCTTTCACCCGGATATATAAAAATGACTTTGCTAAAAGCTCATTGCATCAGCTACTTTGTGATAGGACGGCTCTTTGTGGCTCCAAATTACGTGACATTCTAAGTGAGAGATACGATTAACCTATTTTTTGACAGATTGTAGGTCAGCAAGAGATTTCTAACAGCTTAAATTCCCGCAATCACTTTTCCGCAAATACCGGAAATCTCTTTTGGCACAATACAGTTAGCTCCTATAGGCTACTGACAAATCAAAATGTCTTCATAAATTTTCTAGCTTCACTTATTTCACTCCTTTATTTGACGAATCGAGGTGTCTGCCATAATTTAGACAATGGTAAAACGACACGCGGAAGGCGCTCTATTGGCATGTCGACGCGGTTTCACAAGCAAGTTTAAGAGGAGCGAACTGCACCCTGTTAACTACTAGTTGCCTTCATGCCTGAGCATCCAGTTTATGTCAAAACAGCGAGCTGAACACCTAACCCACGCACCTTTTCACGAGTAGGCCCAAGCCTTCACATACACATGGTTTCTTTTGTTCGCAGTACCACGATGAATCAATTTACTCGAACCATTTCAGTTGAGTGAGCCTGAAAAAGCCATGTTACGTTCCAGGATCGTACCGAAACTGCGTGCTACACTAATTTGTTAAGTATAGCAATTTACAAATTTCACCTGGACCTTTGACTGTACTGAGCGTACGCCACACATGCTTAAAAAACAAAAAACCCATCAATTTAACAATTTAACATCACTTTAATAAAAGCTCACTTCAGACATTTTACCATCGGTATTGAGACAACAACCGACCGATGTTAACACTGATTTGTCATACCAGTGCATGTACCCATACGCTAACAATACCTTAACACTTAGAATCCGGGTAGGGGACAAACAGCAGTTACCACGGTTGACGTCTGCAAAGACCTACAGAGGGTGCGCAGCGGATTCTTATCCACGAAGGCGGAGACTTCGTACGACGGCGAGACACTAGGACAAATATATCAAGTGTATGTACAATACTCCCCCCTTGTGGTTGCTAGAAGTACCGCTTCAAAAACCCATATAAATAAAAATATCACAAGTCAAGACAAAATGGTGAAAATCCGAGCTAAAGCGTGCGCGTTTTTTTGGCTAATATATTTTTGCTAGTATATTTCAAAGCTTCATAGTGATTATATCAAAACTTCTAAAGCAGGTGCTGTGCAAGTATAACATGAAGTCTCACACAAATTCCAACGTAACTTATGTTCCATGCAACTTGCTGTAGAAAGTTCTCTAGACCCCCAGTCAAACTTGTGTAGATTCTTCATCCTCTCTTGCAGCACACCCTGCAACATGATTATCCTTTCATTCATAGTAACAGCATAAAAGAAAGTAAAACCATACCCCACATTCATGTTTTACATTTTTTATACATTCTTCCCTATATGTTTAAGGGATAACATAAACTTATTTTATTCAGGATACAAGTGATGGTTGACAGCAGTACACTCCATTTCTAGCACTGATTGTACTTTATCAACGCAATATCTAAGAACTTTGCACCGTAGTGGTTAAAATCTCATTCTAATAAGAGTTAAAAGTGAATTCGGTTATTAGGTTTATAGGGTTATTGAATTATGGTTAACGGTTGGTAGAATGTTTTGTTTGTTTGTTTGTTTTTTTAAACATTATCTGCCAATTACATCTGCCACTCTTCTCCAAATCTGTGCCCTACCTGGCCCCCCCCAACAAAAATTTTCTAGACACGCCACTGGTCATCACATGCTTAAACTCATCATATATTTTTGCATATGCTGAACAGGCAGTCAGACATGCTGTAACTGTGGGGTAGAAAACAGCATGAACACCATACGGCAGTGGTCTCAAACTCCAGTCCTCAAGGGCATGGAAAAGTAACATGACACTGGCCCTTGAGGACCAGTGTTGGTCAAGTTACTTGAAAAAACTAATCAGTAATTAATTACTGATTACTTCCCCAAAAAAGTAATCCCGTTACTTTACTGATTACTTATTTTCAAAAGTAATTAATTACTTAGTTACTTTTTAAAAACATGATTTACAACCTGAATAGGCGATAAAGCGATAGATCTTTCAGCCCAATTCTACTTTTTCTACATAATCCATCATACAAAATGTAATCAAATGGAAAAGTCTCTTTTTAAAACTTGTTTTGTTATTTTTAATCTTTTAACTTTATGCATCAAGCACAATTTTAATTATATGCACCATTCTGTGACTGGAAGAAATTAGTTTAACATTTAAACCTATTTTCTGCACATTCCAGCACATACATACGTGTGTGTATGTGTATGTGTGTGTATATATATATATATATATATATATATATATATATATATATACATATATATACACACACACACACACACACACACACACACGTGTGTGTTTACACTCACTCTTTCAGATGCAAGTAAAACACAGCAGAAAATAAATAAAGTCAAGACTAGCGGTCCTTTTGCTCTATTTTCACCTGTAAAGCAGGAGTAGGGTAGGCGGAGGGTTATCCTGGTGCAGGTGTGCCGCAGCGGTCAGTGGAAGGATACCGCAGTTTCTCTGTGAGTTTCCCATTACGTCGTAGCGCACTCGGTGCTTGCTTGGAAGTTTAGGGGTTTTTTTTCGCTGTAAAAAGAAGTTTTCTTCCCACGCACAACGGACACTAATGTTTTTGTCACTTTTTACGGAATCAAACTCAAAATAAGGTCAGTACGTCCACGCTTTAAACGCTGCACGCTCATACTCTCTCCCGCACTCGATATATGATCCATTGTTGATCTGCACACAGCTGTTGTCACACACCTCGCACTCGCTTACGTCACTGTCATGAGACATTCTCGCAAGAAAATCACGGTTTTAGTAACGCAGTAACGCAGCGTTCCTACGGGAAAGTAACGGTAATCTAATTACCGTTTTTGCAATAGTAATCCCTTACTTTACTCGTTACTTGAAAAAAGTAATCGGATTACAGTAACGCGTTACAAGTAACGCGTTACTGCCCATCTCTGTTGAGGACTGGAGTTTGAGACACCTGTCATATGGAATATGACAGGTGTGATGGACCGAGCAGTGAAGGAAACTTAGGCACAGGTTAAAGTCCAAAAAGATGATTTTTTATTTAACCCAAAAAACATAATTGGTTAAATCATGCCAAAAGAGACAAAGGGGAAACTTAAATAGTGGCTGATCAGCCCACAAAAACAGGAGAAGGGGTAAAATACACAAAACCTAACTAAACCTAACATAATGAACTCCAATTCCCCCCCATGGTCCCGAGTTATGGCATGAACCAATTTGTAGACTTCCTTTAAAGCTCGCTCCGCCCCTTTTCCACCTCTTGGCTCCTTAATCAAGGGACTGGAACAGCTGCAACTAAGGTAACTCAGAAAACAAAAGATGAATCATACATAACAGTGTAAACTAAAATGTGCGCACTTATTTTAGAATACAGTGTTATGTAGATATGTGAATTAACTCTAAACAAAAACCAGTTATTTATTGTCCTGTAAACTAATTCCTATATTTAAAGAAAGACAAATGTGAATGCAATGTTACTTGTAAGCCTCTACCCTAACATGGTGGGTATTACCACTGTGTGGCTGTAAGTGCAGCCATCACACACTCCCCCTCTTCAGATCTCTCCCTGGGACAGCGAGAGAGACAGTCTGCAGTGCAGTTATCTTTGCCGGGGATGTGGTTGATGGTGAACCGCAATGGCTGGATTGCAAGGTACCATCGCGTGATCCTTCCATTTGTGTCCTTCATTCTCTCTATCCATTGAAGAGCCTTGTGGTCTGTTTCCAATATGAACTCCCGTCCGAGAAGATGATACCTAAAGGAGTCCAGGGCCCTTAATGGTTTCCCATCAACCTCAACTAAGGTCATTTTGAAACCATTCTCAAACTCCACCTTAGGCTCCACACTTTGTCGGGGCACAAAACACATCTGAGTTATTTTTGTAGAATTCTTCGGGCACATTGGTTTTGTGTGGCCCTCCATCCCACACAAATAACAAATCAGTCTTGGCTGGAGGTCTTGACGGCATATTGACAGACTGGCTCTTTGGAGGTTTACTCACCCCTGCTTTCTGGTAGTGAGGGACAGATTTCGGAATATCTCTCATTTTCCATGCTGTGTGGCTCCATGGCTGTCCTTTTCTCCGTGCTGCCACAAACACATCAGCCAGCTCTGCAGCCGCCACTGCAGAGTTTGGATTGCGTTCGTTAATCCATATCTGTAACTCAGGAGACAGCATTCTCAAGTATTGTTCTAAAATTAATATTTCACTAACCTCATGCACCGTTTTTCCTTTTGGCTTTATCCATTTCTCATATAACTCTTTCAATCTTGCATATAATTCTTTTGGATTCTCATCAGGTTTTACCTCCAGCAAACGGAATCTCAGTCTATATGTCTCAGGATTAATGTCATATTTTTGAAGAATAGCTGCTTTAACTTTGTCATAGTCTAGAGAGTCATCCATATCCATATGAACATACGCACCTCTTGCTTTGCCAGTGAGTAAAGGAATCAGATGAAAAACCCAGTCCATTTTTTGCCACCGGCAAACTACAGCCATGCGTTCAAATGTTGTTCAAAAATGTTCAATATCATCCTCCTCTGTCAATTTTTCCAGCCTGGGTTCATAAAAGCGAGACTGACCTGATTGAGGATGTAGTTGCTCATTACTGGAGCCAGCACCAGGGGGATCCTCCTCTTCAAAGGACTCTACCTCTGGTTGTTCAGGTTCCTCCATTTGAGGCTCAGGGACCGGGGAGGTACGAGCTTGCACTTCTACCTGCAACAGCTGAAACTGATGTTGTAGTGCTCTAAAGCGCTGTTCCTGGCGGGTAAACTCCTCCCTTCTTCTTGCTTCCTGGGCCTCCTGCTGACCCATATGAGAACGAAGGATGGCTAATCAGTTCTGACATTGTCGGCTCCTTACCTTGGCTCTCAGTACTATCCACCCCTCCAGAGGCTCCATTTTCCTCTTCTCCTTCTACTTGCTCTACCACTCCAACTGGCTGGTTTTGACAATCTCCTTTTGCTCCTCTGCCACTCCTTCCCATTCTGTGCATGGCTTGATAAGTGAGGAGGGGGGAAAAAAAAAAAAAAAAGAGAAAAAAAAAAAATCCTGTGCCTTCAACTGCTGATCCCACTTGTGATGGACCGAGCAGTGAAGGAAACTTAGGCACAGGTTAAAGTCCAAAAAAATGATTTTTTATTTAACCCAAAAACATAATTGGTTAAATCATGCCAAAAGAATCAAAATCTTGGGCCCATAAAAGAGGTCAAAATAACACAACTCTACTCAAAGTTGACAACACTACTGATAACTCAAACAAACTGACCTAACTTAACGAGACAAAGGGGAAACTTAAATAGTGGCTGATCAGCCCACAAAAACAGGAGAAGGGGTAAAACACACAAAACCTAACTAAACCTAACATAATGAACTCCAATTCCCCCCCATGGTCCCGAGTTATGGCATGAACCAATTTGTAGTCTTCCTTTAAAACTCGCTCCGCCCCTTTTCCACCTCTTGGCTCCTTAATCAAGGGACTGGAACAGCTGCAACTAAGGTAACTCAGAAAACAAAAGATTAATCATACATAACAGTGTAAACTAAAATGTGCGCACTTATTTTAGAATACAGTGTTATGTGGATATGTGAATTAACTCTAAACAAAAACCAGTTATTTATTATCCTGTAAACTAATTCCTATATTTAAAGAAAGACAAATGTGAATGCAATGTTACTTGTAAGCCTCTACCCTAACATGGTGGGTATAGTGAACAAGCACTGATAGTGTAATCTACAGCTGTGGCCAAACGTTTAGAGAATGAGAAGTGTTGTTTGCTTATTTACAAAGTTTGCTGTTTCAGTGATAGTTGTATATCACATTATATCACTTCAAACAGAGGTGATCCAGTAATGCTGCACTAATGAATTAGACTAACTATTCACTTTAGCTAAAGTTATTAAGTTAGCTAAAGAGTTGGGATGCTGTGTAAGACATAAATAAAGCTAAAATACAAAGGTTTGGACACAGTTTTTGCATGTTTCCCTACTGTAGGGGTCTCTGCAAGCATACAGAGGGGGTACTCTGAGAGGGTACAAGATGACAACTTTGGAATTCTACTAGAAACAGTCGATCATATTTGTTTGTCAAAGCTGAATCCAGGGCAAACTACGCTAAATTAGCGTTTTTAGCTAGCAGCTACAATAAGCATAAAAGTTACTGACGCTTGTTCTTATACATGTAATACATTTATTACCAACCTGAGAGTTTATCCGCTGGTCATTCGACATGACGAATGACTTCTGAAGTCTTAATTCAGCTCAAGATGCTGTAGATTCCTGTCAGTAACACTTTCGGTCCGCTAGTAAAACGTAGTTCTATTAATCTGCGCTTGAACCGGAACCGGATGTAAGTTCCAAAAAACTGAATTTTGGAACTGAAATTGAATTGTAGAACTGAAACTGAATGGTGAGAAGTGAAACTGAAATTATTCGAGAGCTGAATTTTTAAAGGATAAAATGCAGTTTCAAAGCAAATCAATTCATTTTCAAAATATAAAATTCAATTTCAATTTAGTGATGATCATTTTCAAACCATAAATTCAATTTCAAATTAGAATAATTCAAATTCAGTTTTCAAAAGCATTTATTCAAGTTACAATTCAGATTTAATCTGAGCAATTCAAATTCAAATTTAACTTATTCAAATTCAGTTTCTGATGGCACAGATTTCTGCCCATACGAATGTCTGGCGTAAAGTGTTGCTTACTGCTCAGTGGCGTGTCCAGCGGGGTTGCGGGGGGGCACAGGCCATCCCAGGTGCCACCCCAAAGGTAAAACAATAAAATTCTATCAAATATCAAATATACGATTATGTTTTCACGGTGAAGCCTCAGATATCCGAGTGTAAGTGAATATAGCATCGGCTTCTACACTATGTGCATCACGTTAGCAAAGGTAGGAGAGCCAAGCACGAAAGATGGCACCGCAGGTAACAATTTTTCGGTGAAAGAAAATGAGGACAGAATAAATATCCCGGTAAGTAATATTAAGTTTGTTGAGTTTAGTAAACTTCGGTGAAATTAGAATACCAAGGAAAAAAATAACACTTAAAGAATTATTCTAGCCTTAATATTTCAAACAGTATGCTACTGAGGGGAGCTAACATAAGAGTTATGAGTTATAAGATATAATCTAAGTAACATTGCTGTATGGAGCTGCAGATTTGGTTGCAGGTTAACATAGCTGGACTGGCCATCGGGCATACCATGACAGAGTTTCTATACAGCTGTTCGGTTACTATGATGTTACTGATAGACAGTGTTGGGAAGGTTACTTTTAAAATGTATTCCATTACAGAATACATGCCCCAAAATGTATTCTGTAACGTATTCCGTTACGTTACTCAATGAGAGTAACGTATTCTGAATACTTTGGATTACTTAATATATTATCATGCTGTTTACAACTACATGAATGTACTATTGCTGTGATTTATTACTGTTACTGAAGGTCCGCGGCTCCGAACCATAGTAAAGGACCTCTGGCTAATACGGTGGGTTCTGTGTCGGGCTCTTAGCCGAAAAATAGCTTTACTTTGTTGTCTGGGTCAACTTTGCTTGCGAGAGACAGAGAGAGGCGTTGAAAGGCTGCTCCAACAGAACTTATTGTTTTTGGAGGAAAACACGAACACGGTGTACAGTCGAGTCTTAATAGCTTACTTACAGCTGGGCTCGTCAGGCTCTCTTCTTGGCTGCAGTGGTTATTATTATATTTACATGCTTCCAGCTCCCGTTTTTGCTCGATGACAGCTCGTACTTTTCCTTTTTCTCCCTCCCTCGCTCACAGACACATAACGTGTATGGCAGTCCATTCTCCCTGCAGCACGGACTACACTGCCTATGATGCTACATTCTTTAGAGCTATACCTGTAGCATTCTGCCTGTTAGCTTAGCACAACAACAACAAAAAGGCCTCTTTCACCCAGGACCAGTGTTGCCAACCCCTCAGTAAGGAAAATCGCTATTGGCTGTCCTAAAAGTCGCTAGAAGTCGCTAAATGACGTCATCACCTAATTTGCATAATTGGTCATGCTAATGTAATTGTAACCTAAGTTGTTGGAGAGAGAAATAACATCGTGGAAGAGACATAAAGTGAGTAAAAAACTTCCTAAATGCATTTAGAGTTTATTTAGAACTACAAATTAAATTTCTTTTAGCAATTATTGTTTTTTTTAATGTCACAATTCCAACCCTGCTCCTTAATCCGGGCTTGGACCAGCAAAAGTGACCCGAAATAGGCACTCTGGTGGAGTTACTTTGTGTGTGTGTGTTTATAAGTAGTTTTAAACCTGATCCACAAAACAGCATAAGAGTAACAGAGTAAAAGAAGAACTGACAGCGTTACAGCACCAGCTGCTTGTTGAGAGTAAAAGAGATATGCGCTTTCACGTCTTTTTTTAGCGTGAAAGCGCTGGGGGTCTGAAAACTCACTAAATATAGCGACAAAGTCGCTAAGTTGGCAACACTGCCCAGGACACACGCAGAGAGAGAGCGTCACCCTGTAACCATGGCAACCGTAACAACAGAAGGTAGCTGTCAAACAAAACCCAAACAGTCCTGACCCGCGACAATATGAAACAGGGAAGTACCGCCGTGTAATCCATTTATTTCAACAAAGTAACTGTATTCTAAATACCACCTTTTTAAACGGTAACTGTAACGGAATACAGTTACTCATATTTTGTATTTTAAATACGTAATGGCGGTACATGTATTCCGTTACTCCCCAACACTGCTGATAGAGTACTTTATTTTATTCATAAGGTTAGTTAGTAGAGCTGCCAACAGCTCCTTAAAAAATGGAATGGTCCCTCATTCAGAGAAAATATTACGTGTTTCGTATTGAGCTGAGAAGAGACGCAGTTTGTCCCGTACTTTCGCTATAATGAAAAAAAGACACAAAGCTGGAGTTATTCTGTCGTTACGCTGCACAGCTGCCTCTTCTTCTCTCATTCTCTCCCCCTGCCTCTCCTGTTGCTACTTCAATTGTGAAACTGATCAATGATCAGCTGATCGGCTTTTCTCTCTTGTTTGTTTATCGCCCACTTTGCGCCAGAAAGAAGAAACCGCCAGATGTCGCGCTAAACAACAGCAGCACGTTTAAGCTTGATCGGCTGTTGTTAGAATTTATTTAATATTAATTTCTAGTATCAGCTGATGTTTGCTGGAGCCACAGCTGTAAAAGCTGCTGGTAATGGATATGTGGTGAGAGGGAAACATGAAGATGAAACCAGGAGATGTCCTTACTGGATCATCAGAGCTGAACAGGTGATGGAGAAACAGGTTTACCTTTTAGGTGACATGAATGAGTTGAAGGGAAGTTATGAACTGTTTCTGAGAGACGAATAACACAATATCCTTTTTTGTGTAGCTGACAGCTGGTAACTGTGCAGGGGCGGGGCTAGGAAAGTTTTGCCAGGGGGCCAGGTAGGGCATTAACAGGGAAAGGGGGGCACAAAGAAATACTTCCGGAAGAGATTAGCGTTCCTTTTCTTCTCAGGATAAAGACAGGATGAGAGGTGAAGCTGTAAATTTTCAGCCAAAACCTGGCCTGCTTGTCGTCCCAATTATGTTAATCTATCATTTTGCCGCTGTACTCATCCACGAGGTTGAGCCAAGTCCATGGGCACCTGTATTAACACACAATTAAGAATTTAATACCATTTTCATCATTAATCATTAACACATTCGAGCTCTTGTTTTATGTTCACACACTATATATACTGTACTGTGAGTAAAAGGAAATAATTATTAGAATACAATGTGTTAAATTTGCTTAGATGAGAGGGTGCAGCAGTAGATAAGAGGAATAGAGAAGGATTTGTCTGTGTGTTTCAGTTGGTTTAGCTATAGGCCTGAGAGTGTGTGTGATTGTGTACAGGGAAAGGAATTTATGGACACTGGAGGTCTGCCTGTCATAAAAGGAGACAGGAAGCTACAGTTGGGGATTGCTGATGCTGATGCTTGCGAGATTTTGTGCTAATTGCCCACGACCAGACCAGAGAAGACACTACACAGAGGTCACATTGGTGCCGTGACTCGTTCGTGACGCTGCTGAATTGGGCTGGTGTCTTCTCGTCGCAGCATCATCGTGGAGCATCAGCTTCCTTATTGTTTAGTCTGTTGGATAACGGAATCAAACTTTGGGGACTGTTGGACATACTTTCATATTGGCTTTGTATATTGCCATATTGTATTAAGCCCACCTTAGCTCTATTAATATCCTGCTAGATATGGATCTAAGTGACTCTGATGACACCCCAAATGTGACTCCCCTTGTTGTGGGTAGGGGTAGAGGGTTCACAACTGTTCCTTTTTCACTGGGTGACTGTCGGGTGGGGCATAAAGCAGCAGATAGTTCTTGTGGGCTTGTGGCTGAGTCGCAGTCAGTACAGTGCACTAAGGCATCTACCTCAGACCCCCCAATAAGTGATGTGAGTCTAGTCGACCACATGAGCGACATTCTGCAGCAAATTGGGCAACGCCTGGCTGATAGCATTCTGTCACACCTGACTACGCCACACACTTCGAGCCCTGCACCTGCTACATATACATGTCCTGAGGTGGCGCATGAAACAACAGATCTCCCCTCCGGCCGCTCACTAGATCTTTCTCAAGTCCAGCTGGTGGCTCCACGACAGGTTAAAGACCCACCTGTGTTTCGGGGGAGAGTTCGGACTCATTGTCTGTTGATGAGTGGCAAGAAGCCATGCAGAGTTCTCCCAGAAACCAAGCTGAGGAGATTTTGATGCATCTGAGAGGCAGGGCAAAAGATGTTGTGAAATTTGGTGTGAGGAATGGTGGAATTGATGTCCAGCATAATCCACAAGCTATCTACAGACTTCTGCACAAACATTTTAGTTCCACTCAGTGCTCGTCTGTGCCCCTGGCTGACTTTTATTCCACCCTGCCGAAGGACCAGGAGGATCCATATGAGTATTGGCTGAGGCTGAACAAGGCTGCTGATGTTGTTGGCAACTGTCTTAAGGAGCAGGGGAAATCTTTTGAGAACTCTGGTGTGGAGGTTGCACGCGCATGTTCATCAGACACTGCCCCTGCAGAGACTTGGCTTATTTTTAGAACCAAAACGTGTGATAAATGGTCAGCTCGTGAAGTTCAGGAGGTACTGGATGAGTATCACCTGGGTAAGGGGTTCCAGTCTCCTCCACAGAAGGGTAACTATGTCTTTGTGAATAAGGCAGAGGTTAGCACAAATGCTACTCCTTGCTTGGCTGACCGTGAGCAGAGGCCAGCTATGAGTCAGGATGGCTCTGCTATTGAAGGTTGATCAGCATGCTAGAGAAGGTGCTGCTTCAAGGCCCAGGCTATGCTCGAGCTAATGCCTGGTGACAGAGTGCCCGACTGCCGAGAATACCAGCCTTAGATGACACACCATGTTCCATCTGCAGAGATAGCTCCCACTCCACACTCACGCACTGTCGGGAAAACAGATTGTGCTTCCTGTGTCACCTACCTGGTCATTCGAGACCAGAGGGCAAACTCGTCATGGTATGCCCGATGGCCAGTCCAGCTATGTTAACCTGCAACCAAATCTGCAGCTCCATTCAGCAGGACCACATCCTTCCAGTGGTCATCAGGGAAACTGAACAATCTGCGTGGAGGGGAGGACAGCGCAGATCCAGCAAGTAAGCCTCCCATCTTGGACTTGACTGGTATTAATGATTATGACACTTTGTATTCCACTTACAGTGGCATTGCCCCGCCAAATAAAACACTGATTGCACAGGGCTTGCATAGGCTCTCAAACACTGATAGCATATTCTACTCTGCAGTGACTACTAGTAGTGGACAAGTTCTTAAAGCATTAGTGGACAGTGGATCTATGGCGTGCACCATAAGTGAGACAGTTGATGAGAAACTTTCACAATCGATACCTGATATTGAGAGACGTTCAGCTGAAGACGTTGTCATTGTTGGTTGTGGGCAGTGGCGGTCCTAGCCTGTTAGGCGCCCTGGGCGAACACCCCCTCTGGCGCCCCCCCCCGCACACACACACACACACGAAGAGGGAGAGAGTATGCATAGTATGCAAACGGCTACTAAACAGACATCATACTTCGTCATACAATGAGAACAGGACAAATCAACAATTAACACTGACTAATTAATATTATATTATTGTATATATTGTTTGGAGTTTAGTCTGTTACTGTTACTATTTTTACCATTTCTTCTTGGAGGAACTGTAACTCACATAATTTCCTTAGGGATTAAGAAAGTATTCTGATTCTTAATGTTTTAGGATACATGACCTGCCATTATCCAATGACAAATCTGCTTACCTGTGTCTTTTGCTCGTTCCTCCTTGTAGGAGTCATAATTAAATGTACTGAATTTTAAGGATCACTGGGTTTTATTTGTTTGGTTGCTATGGTGATGTGTAACGGGAGTCACGTGGGTGCTAGCGGCGACATTAAGAGGGCGTTGTCAGTCTGTCTTTCACTGGTTTGATTTTGACAGAGAGGAGGGCTGGGTAGCCGTAGTTTTTGTTGACCGCAGCACAACGAGTTTCCCCTTGTTGCATTAGAGCCTGTGATGTTTTAAGAGTTTGAATCACGAGCCGATCACATTGCTCTGTAAACTTTTCAAGCACTTTAATAAACAAGCAAGCAATTCCACCTCTCGCATTATTGCGTAAAGTTGACAGCGTGTCAGGCAAATAGGCAGGCTCAGTCCCAGGCCTTTAGCGACTGTGGAAGTTGCTACACTCCTCTTCTTTTCTCTTTTTTTAAACTTTGAAAACGGGTTGTGTGTGAGACTTTAAATAAACAAAATATAAAATATACATTTTAAATTGTTATTGATCCCTTTACCCCGAGTCCTAAAGTGTATATTTATTTTTTTTACTCTTAAATATTTATTGTTTGTTTTCTTGCACTGCTGTAACTGGAGCCTCGTCGTCTCGTCTCTCTATATACTGGACTGTATGTAGCAGAGATGACAATAAAGTTTACTTTGACTTCAGCAGCGAGCAGGCGCACAGAGGGCTCTCGCGCTCACTTTTCGAGTATAGAATTTAGAAAAAACATCGGTGCAAATTATAAGTCTGTATCATGATGTCTGGTGTTTTCGTGTTTGTTGTTTGTTTTTATTTTGTTTTATTTTAAGAGTTGGTAATTTCTGCTGCTCCAGCCAGCCAGAGAATCCCCCGTCGCCCCGCCCTCTCCTCCCTGTGCTGCAAGCAGCAGGCGCACCTCGCAAACGGAGGGCGCTCTTACTGCCATGGGCGATAGAAAACCGATCGGTGCCTATGCCATTCCCAATATGCGCTCGCATGATGTCGGGGCAGCATGAGTACAAGCAATTTTATGTTTTTTTACCGATGCCCGTGATGCCGCCCCCCACCACAATGCCGCCCCAGGCAATCGCCCGTGTCGCCCGTATCTAAAACCGCTACTGAGTGTGTGGAAATAACAACAATAAATTCCCGTGCTTTCCCCAGACTCCCGTGTGTCTTCTCCCAGTGTTTGTGCTCTCCGCTCCCGTGTCTCAGCACTCCCCGTGCTGGCTGCTGTCTGGCACTCCACCCCTCTCCTGAGGACACAATAGAAGCAGCTGTCAGGACACATACAATCGCGGGCATACACACACACTAACCAAGCACAACTGGATGACTGACGTGGAGTCTCACGCAATGATCCCGCGTCGGTGGGAGCTCCAAGACTCTTAAGTAGCTCCCCCGACAAGGCCTGATCAGCAGCAGGTGCGTGGCTTCGGGTGTGGCCAGTCCCCTAGCAGGGCCACACCCACCAGGCCTGAAGGCTCCTATAAACGAGTGCTCAGACACACAGCCACCCACACAAACATGTACAAGCATAGAGCAAAAGGGGAAGCAACACCAAAAAGACATAAGATATAACGAACCAAAACAAGCAAAAACAACAAACCCTCCCAGGTCACAGTCCCAAAGTCAGAGCGCGCATCCCGCAGCGGTGCAAAAAAAAGAAAAACGCCACAAAACAGTCTCGGGCGGCCTACCTCGGGTCCCGTGATGGCAATAGGACGCTTCAGGCGGCCGACCTCGAGTCCTGTGGGGGCAGCGTTGCAGCTCCGGCGGGCGGCCATGGGTCCGGCAGCAGCGGCAAAACGGTCCCGAGGGCCTGCCACTGATCCAGTGGCGGCGAAACTGCAGCTCCGGTGGCTTGCCACGTGTCCAGAGGTGGCGGCGCTGCTCCCCAGGCGGCCCTACCCGGGTCCAGTGGCGGCGGCGCTGCTCCGGTGAGCAACAGCGAGGAGTGGCACATGGCCTATGAAGCGCTGGTCGCTGACGTGGATGCGCTGGACATGGATGGCGTGGAGGGCGCGCTAGACGTGGGCGGCGTGGAGGGCGCAGTAGAAGTGGAGGTCCCTCCGGCACACTGACCTCCAGTTATGGCTGAGCGGGTCTCTCCGGACCTCCGAGCTCCTTCGGTGGCAGCGCGGGCTCCACAGGCTCGCCGCTCTCCTGCTCGCCGCTCTCCTTCGGCAGCGGCGCTGGCTTCTCCTGCTCGCCGGGCAGCGGCGCTGGCTCCACCGGCTCGCTGAGCTCCTCCGGCGGCGGCGCGAACATCGTTTCCGTGTAGACGTCGGGGCCGGCGTCGCAGGCTGTGAATCCACCAGCGGTCCGGGCCGGTGAGCAGCCTGAGGAGGAGAGTGGAGGTGGAGGGTGGAAAGCAGGAAGTCCAGGACAACTGGATTGAGGGAGTCCACCAGCCAGGGGAATTTAACACGGCGTGACGCAAACCTTCCGCGGGCTTCTCCCACCACAACTCGCATAGGCGGTAAACCTTGTCCATCACCTCCCTCCCGAGCCTCTCCTCAGAGACCGCTGGGTCCATGCTTGGCGGGATCATTCTGTCACGGTATGGCATGGCAAACCGTGGGGGGTGTGGGGAAGGAGGACCCAGGCGCGGTGCTCTGTGTATAAACAGTGCGTTTATTTACAGTGTGTGGAAATAACAACAATAAATTCCCGTGCTTTCCCCAGGCTCCCGTGTCGTGTCTTCTCCCAGTGTTTGTGCTCTCCGTGTGGCCAGTCAGTCCCCTAGCAGGGCCACACCCACCAGGCCTGAAGGCTCCTATAAACGAGTGCTCAGACACACAGCCACCCACACACATATGTACAAGCATAGAGCAAAAGGGGAAGCAAAACCAAAAATACATAAGATATAACTAGTCCATAACTGCTCAGGGATCCTGGGTTGCTCAGACCCAGGATCCCTGATATATATTAAGCAGAAATCCTATGAAAAGCAGAAATACTATAATTAAGCACAAACACTATAATTAAGCACAAACACTATAAAAAGCACAAATACTGTGATTTAGCACAAATCCTATAAAAAGCAGAAATACTATAAAAAGCAGAAATACTATAAAAAGCAGAAATACTATAAAAAGCAGAAATACTATCAGCACCTCAGCAGAGGATCAGCACCTCCAAATCTGAGGCCATGGTTCTCAGCCGGAAAAGGGTGGAGTGCCCACTCCGGGTCGGGGATGAGTTCCTGCCCCAAGTGGAGGAGTTCAAGTATCTCGGGGTCTTGTTCGCGAGTGATGGGAGAAGGGAGCCGGAGATCGACAGACGGATTGGGGCTGCAGCTGCAGTAATGCAGACGCTGCACCGGTCCGTCGTGGTGAAGAGGGAGCTGAGTGTAAAAGCGAGGCTCTCAATTTACCAGTCGATCTACGTCCCTACCCTCACCTATGGCCACGAGCTGTGGGTAGTGACCGAAAGAACGAGATCGCGGATACAATCGGCGGAAATGAGCTTCCTCCGAAGGGTGGCTGGCCTCTCCCTTAGAGATAGGGTGAGAAGTTCGGCCATCCGGGAGGGGCTCAGAGTAGAGCCGCTGCTGCTCCACATCGAAAGGAGCCAGCTGAGGTGGTTTGGGCATCTGACAAGGATGCCCCCTGGGCGCCTCCTGGGTGAGGTGTTCCAGGCATGTCCCACTGGGAGGAGGCCCCGGGGCAGACCCAGGACACGCTGGAGAGATTATATCTCTCGGCTGGCCTGGGAACGCCTTGGCATTCCCCCGGACAAGCTGGAGGAGGCGGCTGGGGAGAGGGAGGTCTGGGCCTCTTTGCTTAGGCTGCTGCCCCCGCGACCCGGCCTCGGATAAAGCGGATGAAGATGGATGGATGGATGGATGGCAGAAATACTATAAAAAGCAGAAATATTATATTAAGCACAAATCTTATAAAAAGCAGAAATCCTATAATTTAGCAGAAATACTATAAAAAGCAGAAATACTATAAAAAGTATAGTATATTGTGTGGATGCCCTTTAAGGCATCCACACAATAATAAGAATAATAAATCTGATGAATAGTAATAAGTGTGCCTCTTGGCATAGGCACACTTAATAACTAGAAAGCGAAAATTTCAGAAGAAATTTTAAGTGTGCCTATGCCGCCGCTAATCAGTGTAGTTTGCCATTCAAACGGCTACAGAGAGCAAAACTCAGCAGAGCAGCCATTCTCCACCATGAACTATGGTAAAAACAAACACCGCTCGCGCCTCACAGATGACAGCTTACAGTTCTGTGTAAAGATGACGTGACTTCGTACAGCCCCGATTTGCAGACGCTGTGCACAGAGGTTCATGAGCAGAAGTCCCATTGTACCACGGCAGACCCCACAATGTTTGCATGAACACGCTTTGAAGCATTACGTTATGGACCACTTTTCACACATGGTTGCTGTACCCACACAGCCGGCTGTAGCTTTTCATCTCACAGCCCGACAAATACAAAAAAAAAAAAAAAAATAGCCGAGAGAGCACAGACTTTACGCCTGAGAGGCGTGATTGCAGATGCCGCTCAGGTGGGTCCACCTCCCCTGCAGCGGCACTGCAGACCACGCCCCGCCACACACATCAAACACGTAAAATAAATATTTGTGCACTTTTGCATTCACTTTTTGGTTTTTGTTATTTTTACACAGTGTTCTGAATGATTAACAATGGTCTACAGCCAATTTTGTGTATCATTATACAAACTTTGGTTGTAAGATTCAGATAACTATTTAATAAAAGCTAAATATTTTATATGAGAGTAAGAAAGAAAAGTATTTCTTTGTGCCCCCCTTTCCCTGTTAATGCCCTACCTGGCCCCCTGGCAAAAGCTTTGCTAGATCCGCCCCTGCACAGTTACCAGCTGTCAGCTACACAAAAAAGGATATTGTGTTATTCGTCTCTCAGAAACAGTTCAAAACTTCCCTTCAACTCATTCATGTCACCTAAAAGGTAAACTTGTTTCTCCATCACCAGTTCAGCTCTGATGATTCAGTAAGGACATCTCC
This sequence comes from Neolamprologus brichardi, assembly GCF_056152115.1. NCBI lineage: Eukaryota > Metazoa > Chordata > Actinopteri > Cichliformes > Cichlidae > Neolamprologus > Neolamprologus brichardi. The sequence goes on from NC_142111.1 coordinate 1,085,553, forward strand.
TGGTTTGGACCAGCCCTTTTTTTCAGCTGTGGCTCCAGCAAACATCAGCTGATACTAGAAATTAAAATCAAAGGAATTCTAACAACAGCTGATCAACCTTAAACGTGCTGCTGTTGTTTAGCGCGATAAACAAACAAGAGAGAAAAGCCGATCATTGATCAGTTTCATGACTGAAGTTTCAACAAGCGAGAGAATGACAGGAGAGGCTGTCATAAAGTTCAACATCAGTAACTTAGCGCGCACACAGCTGTATAGAAACTCCTTCGTGCTACAAATAAACTACGCCTAAACTCGGTTTATATCTGACCCAAATAGAGTGCAGCTCATAACTTCTTACCTGAAATTCAGTTCACCTCACGCTCCTGCCTTCGGTTTCCCTTATCCACGATTGAGCTCCGCGTTAGCCACCACCGGTCGATCGGCGGCCGCCTCGCCGTCTCATATGTCTCTTTCCCCGCATGTCCTTTCTGTCAGGGCTAGCTGCCCTTTGTTGGAGCTCCGCGTTAGCCACTACCAAACAACTGTTATTTTTCCCACATCGACCAGCATCTGGACAACCACCTTTCACTGTCTATACTGTAACTAAAATGAATAAATGAATTATCGGCCCATATAAACGAAAAATAAGTCCAGCTGAGAAACAGTCTCTTGGCGAGCAATCAGGTGTGTCAGGTGTGGCTCTCTCTAGTGGTATGTCATACGGCCTGTCTACCCGTATTTGGATTACCGTAATGACGACAATATCAACGGCGCGCACAGCATCGCTGCCTTCAGGAACCATTGGAAGTTTTAGGGTTGCGCGAACCATTGAATAGTTACGGTAACCGCAAGGGCATATGCTTGGTGGAAAACTCCATATCCCACAATTCATAGCACGCCTCTACCGATTGAAACAATGGCGGCTGCCACCTCGTTTTTATATTCCTCTTATTCGTGTTTCTAGGTCACAAAATAAACTTTTAAGATATTTTCAGGCAAGAATGTAGGTGTGTAAACTTCAAATATCTGCTCGTTTTATCAAGAAATCAGATATTAGCAACAGTTTTCTCACAATGTTGCTGCTAGCCGGCTAGCTAGCTAGCACGGCTAGTCGGCTAGCCGGCTAGCGCCGCTTCGCTCAAAAGCACCCGGGCTTGGCTTTCAGTGAGGCGGCTTACAGTCGTTTCACCCCCCGATCGCTCACAAATAGTCTGTTTCTCAGCTGGACTTATTTTTCGTTTATATGGGCCGATGATTCATTTATTCATTTTAGTAACGGTATAAACAGTGAAAGGTGGTTGTCCAGATGCTGGTCGATGTGGAAAAAATAACAGTTGTTTGGTGGTGGCTAACGCGGAGCTACAACAGAAGGCAGCTAGCCACCGGTGTATGACAGAAAGGGCATGCGGGGAAAGAGACATACGAGGCGGCCGCCGATCGACCGGTGGTGGCTAACGCGGAGCTCAATCATGGATCAGGGAAACCGAAGGCAGGAGAAGCAGGCGGCTCCCGGTCGGAGCGTGAGGTGAACTAAATTTCAGGTAAGAAGTTATGAACTGCACTCTATTTGGGTCAGATATAAACCGAGTTTAGGTGTAGTTTATTTTCGTTGTGCTGACTTTTTACAATAACTTGATATAATTCTACTGCGTGCTATCTAGCACAAAGGAGTTTCTATACAGCTGTGTACGCGCTAAGTTACTGATGTTGAACTTTATGACAGCCTCTCCTGTCATTCTCTCGCTTGTTGAAACTTCAGTCATGAAACTGATCAATGATCGGCTTTTCTCTCTTGTTTGTTTATCGCGCTAAACAACAGCAGCACGGGCCAGGTAGGGCATTAACAGGGAAAGGGGGGCACAAAGAAATACTTTTCTTTCTTACTCTCATATAAAATATTTAGCTTTTATTAAATAGTTATCTGAATCTTACAACCAAAGTTTGTATAATAATACACAAGATTGGCTCTAGACCATTGTTAATCATTCAGAACACTGTGTAAAGATAACAAAGTGAATGCAAAAGTGCACAAATATTTATTTTATGTGTTTGATGTGTGTGGCGGGGCGTGGTCTGCAGTGCCGCTGCAGGGGAGGTGGACCCACCTGAGCGGCATCTGCAATCACGCCTCTCAGGCGTAAAGTCTGTGCTCTCTCGGCTGTTTTTTTTGGTGTGTGTCGGGCTGTGAGATGAAAAGCTACAGCCGGCTGTGTGGGTACAGCAACCATGTGTGAAAAGTGGTCAATAAAGTAATGCTACAAAGCGTGTTCATGCAAACATTGTCGGGTCTGCCGCGGTACAATGGGACTTCTGCTCATGAACCTCTGTGCACAGCGTCTGCAGATCGGGGCTGAATGATGAATGGCAAACGACACTGATTTGCAGCGGCATAGGCACACTTAAAATTTCTTCAGAAATTTTCGCTTTCTAGTTGTATATATTGTTTGGAGTTTAGTTTGTTACTGTTACTATTTTTACCATTTCTTCTTGGAGGAACTGTAACCCAAATAATTTCCTTAGGGATTAAGAAAGTATCCTGATTCTTAATGTTTTAGGACACATGACCTGCCATTATCCATTGACACATCTGCTTACCTGTATCTTTTGCTCGGTTCTCCTTGTAGGAGTCATTGTCGCTACCCGATCCGTACCGGAAACCCGATCGATACCCCGCATGCGCGAAAGGTGTCTACTTCCGGTCGTAGCGTTTTACGATAGTTATGGGTCAGAGTATCGGTTAAGATGTTAAGAATAATAAGTATATCTTAAAATGTTTGCAATAATGAAGCATTTCAGTACAATGTAGACAAAAACGAAAAATAAAAAGATAGTTACGGATCGGGACTCCCCGATCCTTACTGCGCATGTGCAAAGTCGGACCGTACAAATCGGGTCTACCCGATCCGTACCGCACATGTGCAGAAGTTTTCTTCTTCTTCTGTTTGTTTGTTTAATGGCAGTTTACTCCCCAGTGTACGAGGATACTGCCACCTGCTGACCGAGCAAATGAACCCCATTGTAAACTGAATTGGCGTCATTACAAACGTGTGTTAAATTTGATTTAGTGATAGTCGAGTGTGTTTATGCTTGTCTGTGTGGAGAGGATTGACTGGAATAGTGATGATGATGTCCGCTATCACTGTCAATTGTCAGTAAACACTTAATCTGGCTGATGAATCTTCACGTGACACATTGCTAAGTCAATATTATTAAGTCTGTAATTAGGCGCCATTCTTCTTATTTTACAGCGCTTTTGTTCAATCGGGGAACGCTCTCTGTTGAGGAGAAAAGCATGAATTTGTTTGTATACGGATTATCCATTGTTTAAATGTCCCGGGCAGTCGAAAAGGAGGCAGAGCTGTTGAGAAATGCTAGGAGCTAACTGGGCGCTAACCGTGTCATTCAAATATATTGAATGTCGCAATGTTGGCAAAGAGAGGAAGTGACGTAAGATTTGCGCATGCAGGGTACGGATCGGGTTTCCGGTACGGATCGGGTAGCGACATGCATAATGGTAGGAAGCGGGGTCGCGTCGTCCATGTTTTCTACAGTCAATGGTATAAACCTCTACACAGAGGACCAGTTGTGAAACGCACAGTAAGGAAATGGTCGGCAGAGACTGAAGAGGCCCTGAGGGACTGTTTCCGTTCTACTGTGTGGGACAACCTCTGCAGCCCCCTGGAGGATGACCTCAACAGCATCACAGACTGCATTATGGATTACATGAACTTCTGTATGGACAACACCGTACCCATCATAAAGGTACAGTGTTTTTCTAAGAACAAGCCATGGATAAATCCTGAAATTAAGGCTCTCCTCAAGGAGAAGAAGAGAGTCTTTAGATCTGGAGACAAACGGGAGCTGAGAGTTGTTCAGAAGAAGCTGAAATGGAAGATAAGGCAAGGGAAGGAAAACTACATGAGGAAGATGGAAGAAGATGGAATGCTGCAACAGGACAACATCAGAGGGGTTTGGAACAGCCTGAAGACAATCTCAGGACAAAAACCAACCCCCGCAGACTGCAGGAGACTTGGGGTGGGTGAATGACCTAAATAAATATTTTAATAGGTTTGATCAACCACCCACCCCTCCCACAGCATCGTCCCCAGTGCTGCAATCTCCTTCATCTTCAGGGACTGCCTGTCCTTCATCTCAGGACTTCACACCTCTCAGCTTTACACCTCCCAGCTCCCAGTCATTACACCCACCCCCGGCTTCTGTAGACTCCAACATACACCCCCTCCCCCAAAATCCACTCTTTCTATCTCAGCACTTCAAGTGAGGAATGAGCTTCGCAAGATCAAGGTGCGTAAGGCTGCAGGTCCAGATGGCATCAGCTCCAGGCTCCTGAGGTGCTGCGCAGATGAACTGTGTGGCATCCTGGGATATCTGTTCAACCTGAGCCTGTCACTGGGGAAAGTACCACAGCTGTGGAAGACATCCTGTGTGGTACCGGTACCAAAGACCTCCCATCCCAAGGACCTCAGCAGCTACAGGCCGGTAGCCCTGACATCACACCTGATGAAGACCCTCGAGAGGTTGGCCATCTGTGCCCCCTGGTGAGGTCTTCATTGGATCCACTGCAGTTTGCTTACCAGCCTGGCATTGGGGTGGAGGACGCCATCTTCTACCTCCTGCACCGAGCTCTGACTCACCTGGAGAAGCCTGGAAGCACTGTGAGGATGGTGTTCTTTGATTTCTCCAGTGCTTTTAACACCATCCAGCCACGACTTCTGAGAGACAAGCTGGAGCTATCGGGAGTGGACCACCACATGTCCCAGTGGATACTGGACAACCTCACAGAACGCCCACAGTATGTGAGGACACAGGGCTCTGTTCTGGGATGCACCCTGGACCCAGTGCAGGTGGTGGGAGACAGAAGGACTCTGGCCAAAATAACATCTCTGATGGACAGAGCCTCCCACCCCATGCATGTAAATGTTGCTGAACTGCAGAGCTCCTTCAGTGACAGACTGCTGCATCCTAGATGCATGAAGGAGCATTTCCGCAGGTCCTTCCTCCCTGCAGCTGTCAGACTGTACACTCAGAACTGCTCCCAACAAACATAGATGTTTACATCAATGCTGTAACTGCAATAAGTTAGTTAATTAACCAATTCGCACTACAACCTGGTTTGCCTCTTATCTGTGGTTAATTTTATCTAATTTAATAACTGTACAGTACTCTGTTTATAGTAACCATTGTCCTTAATGTAAATATGTAAGAAAAATTGTGTATGTTTCTGTTCTGTGTCCTGTTTGTTGTATATGTGTCTTTCTGGCTGCTGTTACAACCAAATTTCCCCTTCTGGGACTATTAAAGGATTATTCTATCTTCTATCATATTGATTGAACTGAGAGCTCAAGGGGGCGGTGCCAGTGAGGGAGGTGAGGCTACAGGTGGTGGGGATCCGATTAGTGTCAGTCTCTTCTCTTACAGTGAGGCAGGAGGCCAGTGTGTTGTGTGTGCCGAGACCAGCTCTGAGTGGAGACTTAGTGACATTGTCTGCAGAAAATATCAATAAAATCTGCAACCATGAGCACAACCACTGTGTGTTGGGTCCATCTTTACAACGAGACTCCCCAGAAGATTGCTGCTGCACTGGGTATGGATCACTGCAATGATTAAATCTGTAAATAGAATGTTTATTTTACTTAAGAGGGATTATACAGACTCCAGGTCTGGCTTAAGACAAAGCCCCTACAGATCTTTACATCACAGTCACTCACACATTGAAACTGATTGAAGATTTTCTGATTTCCAGTTTGTGTCCACCCACACTATATCTATCGATTTCTATCTATCTGACCAGATTTAACACAAAGTTTAAACTTTAAATTCGCTTTGAGGGTGATCGTGGCTCAAGAGTTGGGAGTTCGCCTTGTAATCGGAAGGTTGCCGGTTCGAGCCCCGGCTCGGACAGTCTCGGTCGTTGTGTCCTTGGCCAAAACACTTCACCTACTGCCTACTGGTGTTGGCCAGAAGGGCCGATGACGCGATATGGCAGCCTCACTTCTGTCAGTCTGCCCCAGGGCAGCTGTGGCTACAACTGTGTAAATGGGTGGATGACTGGATGTGTAAAGCGCTTTGGGGTCCCTAGGGGGACTAGTAAAAGCGCTATAAATACATACGGGAAATACATACAAAAGTAACACACAAACAATAACTGTAATACAGAAAAGGGCCATTAGATTAATAAAGTATGTGGGGTACAGGGACCATACAAATGCACTCTTTGTCAAAATGCAAGCTATTAAATTCCAAGACTTGGTGAAGCTTAAAACAGCGCAAATAATGTATAAAGTAAGAAATAAATTGCTTCCAAAAGAAATCTGCAAATTGTTCATAGAAAGAGAAGGTGGGTATAACTTAAGAGGGAAATGGAATTTAAAAATACAAAGTGCTAGAACAACTTTAAGAACTATGTCTATCTCAATTGCAGGAGTTAAATTATGGAACAGTCTAACAGAAGAAATAAAAGAAAGTAAAAACATAAAACAGTTTAAAGTAAAATATAAAAACCTGATTTTAAATAAGTATAACAATGAAGAAAACGGGGTTAACCCAGGACGGTAATGTTGCTGGTAATGGTGTTGTGGTTCTTTTTTGGGTTTTTTTTTTTGTTTTGTTTTGTTTTGTTTTGTTTTGGTTGTTTGTTTTTCCATAATTTGTGCATCTGCAAATATAAACCTTCTGTTTTTTTTCATATGAAAGAAACTATATCCTGGTGGGGATTGCTAATTTCTTGTTTTTGATTTATGTATGTTTTGTTTTGTTTTGCTTTACTTTTGTTTCATATGTTGTTTGTTTTAATTTAAGAAAATTTATGAATGAGAGGTAAAACTTGAGGGGGTAGGGACAAATAAGTGAATACTTCTACCTACTCCTTTTCAAACAAATAATGGAATAATATATTGTAATGATTGTGAAGGCTCATGTTTGAAATGTTTGAAAAAAAATAAAAATGAACTGAACTATACAAATTTGCCACAGTCCAGTGTGTGACAAACAATGGCACAACAACTCACAATGGCTGTTTACGTTTTTCTTTTCATCTCATTTAATTCTTTTTTTCTACTTTTTGTAATCAAATTGATTGAGAAAAACTGTAACTGAAAACAACTGATGATGAATGCAAAGACATTTCTCTCTTTGCTCCTCATTATCTGTGCAGGCTCAGAATATGACTACAAGTCTCAAAGGTCAAAAAGTTCTCCTTAAACAGTGAAAGCTTAGTAATGGCCGAAATATCAGGCACACTTTTGGCCTCTTCTGTTTGTGTGACTGTGGATGCAGTTTATGAATTTCACCACTAGATGGAGACATTGTCAAAGGCACATACCTTTTGACAAAGCAAATTCTGATCTGATCTGTTCCGTCTCATCAGAGGCAGCAGATAAACCATCTACAGCTAAAAAATAAACCAGATCGGACAGAGCCCTGGGCCTACAAGCCTGAGGGTCCCCCACTCCCCGGAATGGGCCTGACCGAGCCACAGGTGCCAGGCAGCCCCCGGGAGTGAGCCAGTACATACCTGAACACAGGGCACAAGGGAATCAGCCACCGGCAGGGAGTTTGGTGAAAAAGAAACGATAGCATGCTCCATGTACTTTTTGCATACACTTCCAAATAATAATCAAGAAGCCCAGTCTTATAAATAGGTAACTAAAAGTTTTAGTTACCTATAAATAGGTACTGTGAGGGTTCAACTGAAATAAGTCTTCCCACCAAGGCTTGGGGGGCTGACTTGGAAACTGGCAAGATAGAAGATGCAGTGTCTTATTTGAAAAATGACGAACAAATGATACGAGGGCAAATCGTACAAAGAAGACAGGTCACTAAAGCTGAGAAAAGTGTTATCTTTAAAGATAAGGTATTAAATGTTTTTATAAATCATAAAAACATTTAATACCACACCAGGGCCTCTGCTGCTCGTTGATGCCATCCACATTACACCCGGGCCTGTGGTGCTTGCCGATATCATGCACATTTCACCAGGGCCAGTGGTGTTAGGTAAGGCCATCCAAATTACACCAGGGTGTGTGGTGCTTACCAATGGCATCCATATTTCACCAGGGCCTGTGTTGCTGGCTCATGCCATCCACATTACATGAGGGCCTGTGCTACTGGCTGAGGCCAACTACATTTCACCAGGGCCTGTGCTACTCGTTGATGCCATCCACATTACAACAGGGACTGTGATGCCGGCTTCTACCATCCGCATTACACCAGGGACAGTGCTTCCTGTGAGGCCATCTTCACCCCACCAGGGCCTCTGCTACTTGTTGATGCCATCCACATTAGGGCCTGTGGTGCTGGCCGATATCATTCACATTTCACCAGGGCCAGTGGTGTTAGCTAAGGCCATCCACATTACACCAGGGTGAGTGGTGCTTACCAATACCATCCATATTTCACCAGGGCCAGTGTTGTTAGATGAGGCCATCCACGTTACAACAGGGCCTGTGCTACTGGCTGAGGCCAACTACATTTCACCAGGGCTTGTGCTGCTGTCTGAGGCCATCTACATTTTACCAGGGCTTGTGCTGCTGTCTGAGGCCATCTACATTTCACCAGTGCCTGCGTTGCCTAACCATCATGAAGATGGCCTCACATTACACCAGGGCCTGTGCTACTGGCTAAGGCCAGCTAAATTTCACCAGGGCCTGTGTTGCTGGCTGTTGCCATCCACAATGAACAAGAGCCTCTGCTAGTTGCTGATGCCATCCACATTTCACGACGGCCAGTGCTCCCTGTGAGGCCATCTTCACCACACCAGGGCTTGTGTTGCTGGCTGATGCGATCTACAATACACAAGGGCCTGTGCTACTGGCTGAGGACATCCACATTTCACCAGGGCCACTGTTTTTGGCTGAGGCCATCTACATTACACCAGGGCCTTTGCTGCTGGACAATACCATCCACATTTCACCACTGCCTGTGCTTCTGTCTGAGGCCATCCACATTACACCAGGGACTGTGATGCCAGCTTCTACCATCCACATTACACCTTGGACAGTGCTTCCTGTGAGGCCATCTTCCCCCCACCAGGGCCTGTGCTGGATATTGAATTCTATAAGATAAAGCCATAAATACGTGTGTCTGTACGTGAGTCTTCTATCAAAAGTTACAGCTATTTATATGAAGTTGTACAAAAACGCTTTATTTCGTCAAGACAGTGCGTTTCTTACGATTATATGCATTTGAATGGGGAACTCGCCCGAAACAAAGTATAGGTTTTCATTATGTGAATAACTTGAAAATCTTAGCTCAAACAGCTGCAAAACCTGTTTGCCCAGCACGGGGGTTTTGAATTCGATAAGATAAAGCCAAAAATATGTGTCTGAGTCTTCTATCAAAAGTTACAGCTATTTATATGAAGTTGTATAAAAACGCTTTATTTCGTCAAGACAGTGCGTTTCTTATGATTACATGCATTTGAATGGGGAACTCGCCCGACACAAAGTATAGGTTTTCACTAGAAAGCGAAAATTTCAGAAGAAATTTTAAGTGTGCCTAGGCCGCCGCTAATCAGTGTAGTTTGCCATTCATATGGCTACAGAGAGCAAAACTCAGCAGAGCAGCCATTCTCCACCATGAACTATGGTAAAAACAAACACCGCTCGCACCTCACAGATGACAGCTTACAGTTTTGTGTAAAGATGAGGTGACTTTGTACAGCCCCAATCTGCAGACGCTGTGCACAAAGGTTCATGAGCAGAAGTCCCATTGTACCACGGCAGACCCGACAATGTTTGCATGAACACACTTTGTAGCATTACTTTATTGACCACTTTTCACACATGGTTGCTGTACCCACACAGCCGGCTGTAGCTTTTCATCTCACAGCCCGACACACACCAAAAAAAATAGCTGAGAGAGCACAGACTTTACGCCTGAGAGGCGTGATTGCAGATGCCACTCAGCTGGGTCCACCTCCCCTGCAGCGGCACTGCAGACCACGCCCCGCCACACACATCAAACACATAAAATAAATATTTATGCACTTTTGCATTCACTTATTTGCATTCACTTATTCACTTATGCATTCACTTATTTTTACACAGTGTTCTGAATGATTAACAATGGCCTAGAGCCAATCTTGTGTATTATTATACAAACTTTGGTTGTAAGATTCAACTATTTAATTAAAGGTAAATATTTTATATGAGAGTAAGAAAGAAAAGTATTTATTTGTGCCCCCCTTTCCCTGTTAATGCCCTACCTGGCCCCCTGGCAAAAGCTTTGCTAGATCCGCCCCTGCACAGTTACCAGCTGTCAGCTACACAGAAAAGGATCCTGGTGTTATTTGTCTCTCAGAAACAGTTCATAACTTCCCTTCAACTCATTCATGTCACCTAAAAGGTAAACCTGTTTCTCCATCACCATTTCAGCTCTGATGATTCAGTAAGGACATCTCATGGTTTGGACCAGCCGTTTTTACAGCTGTGGCTCCAGCAAACATCAGCTGATACTAGAAATTAAAATCAAAGGAATTCTAACAACAGCTGATCAACCTTAAACCTGCTGCTGTTGTTTAGCGTGATAAACAAACAAGAGAGAAAAGCCGATCATTGATCAGTTTCATGACTGAAGTTTCAACAAGCAAGAGAATGACAGGAGAGGCTGTCATAAAGTTTAACATCAGTAACTTAGCGCCTACACAGCTGTATAGAAACTCTCTCGTGCTAGATAGCACACAGTAGAGTTATTGTAAGTGATTAAAAAAAGTCAGCACAACGAAAATAAACTACACCTAAACTCGGTTTATATCTGACCCAAGTAGAGTGCAGTTCATAACTTCTTACCTGAAATTTAGTTCACCTCACGCTCCGACCGGGAGCCGCCTGCTTCTGCCTTCGGTTTCCCTGATCCATGATTGAGCTCCGCGTTAGCCACCACCGGTTGATTGGCGGCCGCCTCGCCGCCTCGTATGTCTCTTTCCCCGCATGCCCTTTCTGTCATACACCGGTGGCTAGCTGCCTTCTGTTGTAGCTCCTCGTTAGACACCACCAAACAACTGTTATTTTTTCCACATCGACCAGCATCTGGACAACCACCTTTCACTGTTTATACCGTTACTAAAATTAATAAATGAATCATCGGCCCATATAAACGCAAAATAAGTCCAGCTGAGACACAGACTATTTATGAGCGATCAGGGGGTGAAACGAGTGTAAGCCGCCTCACTGAAAGCCAAGCCCGGGTTCTTTTGAGCAAAGCGGCGCTAGCCGGCTAGCCGCGCTAGCTAGCTAGCCGACTAGCCCCGCTAGCTAGCTAGCCGACTAGCCGCGCTAGCTAGCTAGCTGGCTAGCAGCAACATCGTGAGAAAACTGTTGCTAATATGGGATTTCTTGATAAAACGAGCAGATATTTGAAGTTTACACACCTACATTCTCGCCTGAAAATATCTTAAAAGTTTATTTTGTGACCTAGAAACACGAATAAGAGGAATATAAAAACGAGGTGGCAGCCGCCATTGTTTCACTCGGTAGAGGCGTGCTATGAATTGTGGGATATGGAGTTTTCCACCAAGCATATGCCCTTCCGCTTACCGCAATAAGTGTGCCTCTTGGCATAGGCACACTTAATAAATCCGACGAATAGTAATAAGTGTCCTATTTGACATATTATATCTCAAACAGTCCCTTAGAACTGCTGAAAAACTTTTAAAATAACATTAGTACCGCTAATATGTCATTTTCTGTTAGGATGCCTGGGTCGTTGACCCAGGGTTTTTGAGTTTATTGTTATTTATAATTTATAGTCTTTGGTTTCTTTGTTAGAGTTCTGTCTTTTGGTTTATGTCTCTGTGTTATCCTTAGTTGCTGTCTCCCCTGTCGGCTATATCCCCGTGTCCAGTCAGTGTCTGTGTCTGCCCTGGTCCCACGTCTCTGTTCCCTCTGTAGTGCCTGTCTGTGTCTGTAAGTTCAGTCTGTGTTATGTTTCCTGTTTTACTTTGAAAGTCCGTGTCTCGTGTATATGCGTCTGGTTTTGCTTCCTTTGTCTGGTTAGGCCTAATTTGCCCCAGCTGTGTTTCCCTCCTGTTACCCATTCCCTGATTGCTCCCCCTGTGTATTTAAGCCCTGTGTTTCTCTGTGTTGTGGTCTACCCTCATTTATGCTGTGCGTGCGCGCCGGCTGCCTGCTCATGTAAGTTTATTTGGATTTTTGTTACGTTTTGCCAACAATAAAAGCTGAGTTAAAATACACCTTTGCCTCCGAGCGCCTGCACTTTGGGTCCTCCTTACCACCACTCCTGCCTGCACACAGCCCTAACCTGACATTTTCAACCTGCCAAAAAGTGATTATGGCCAATAACTTGTCACTGAAACAATATTTCTGCATCAAACTTGTTGGGTATCATCCAAAAGGATCATATGTGGCACATCATATCCCAAACAGTCTCTAGGAAATCCTGAATAACCTTTAAGGGAACAATAGAACTGATAATATGCAATTTCCAACCTGCCAAAAAGTGATTTCCGCCTATATCTTGTCACTGAAACAATATTTCTGCTTCAAACTTGCTGGAAGTCATTCAGAAGGGTCATATGTGACATATTATACCTCCATCAGTCCCTTAGAACTGCTGAATAATCTTTAGGGAACAATAAAACTGATGGTATGCAATTTTCAACCTGCCAAAAAGTGATTGCTGAGGACATTTTTCCAAAGTAGGATGGTTTGTCAGAACGCCGGCCAAGATGGCAGCACGCTAGGTCGCAGCAGCCACAGCGGGCACAGCGGGTCCAAAACCATGGTGCAATTTCATTTTTAACTAAAGTTCTATTCGAGTTCTGGTCTATTAAACAACTGTAATGTGCGTCGGAACAACAGTTAAACACATCTACAATCGTCAACAACTTCTGGATTTAGAAAAATACCACCAAAGTCAGCCAGATGGAGACACACTGGAGAAACTGCGCTGCTGCGACATTCTGCAAGCTCCGAACAGACGGGCTACGGAGCCACAACATCTCTGCATCCGCCCGGAAGTACATCGAAAACGGTGTGCGAGGAAGCAGAAGCGCAGTAAGCGAGCCGGTATCCATGCTAGGCTAAAAGCCAACAGTAGCCGACCGGCACTCCCATCACTTCTGCTCTCTAACTTGTGATGGGTCGGTCGCGAACAAAATGGCTCTTAGAGCCGGATCTTTGATGTGAAGCCGGCTCCTTTTCGCAAGCCGTTTTTTTTTTTTTCTCTCACCCTCTCTCTCTCGCACTTTTTTTCCCCCTTCACTCAGCGAGCCTTGTGCTTTAAGCTGGGAAGAGGGGGGAGGGGTGGTAGTTACACTCAGTAGCACAGAAACAGAGCAGGAGGAAGAGAGAGAAAAAGAGCCACAGGGACAACAACGTCACATTAGAAAGGTATAGTAATCATCCACAACTATTTTCAGTTGCAGATGATAAAAGATTCAGAAAGTTTATTCATGCAGGTCCATATGACAGAGAATATGCATGCTCTTTTTGTTTTTATATTATAATTTATATTTAATTGTGTTGTCGTTTGCAGTGTTTCGTGTTGTTTCACTTTAAATTTGTAAAAGGAAAAAGCTGAAAATTTAAATAGTTAAAAGTTGAAATGTGAATAGTTGGTTTTTGTATTATATGATTTATTTATTACATTTTATGTGGCGTGAATAAATAAAAGTATATTTACGGTGGCCCCTAGAGACAAAGCACATACAAACTTCAAATCACGTACGAACCCTGAAGCACATACAAACTCCAAAACACATAAAAAACACGTAAAAACACGTACAAACTCCAAAACACGTAAAAACACGTACAAACTCCAAAACACGTAAAAACACGTACAAACTCCAAAACACGTAAAAACACGTACAAACTCCGAAGCACATAAAAACTCAAAACACGTACAAAAGAAAACAGAAGTGCTCCAGGATGCTAGGGGGCAGTGTTGAGCTTTTGTTACCTAGTGGCTACACAAGCCAGCAAGTACCAACGACCGGATTTGGTGTGTGGTAATAACAGGTAAATGAACATATTTTTTTTTATTATTATTTGACTATATATGAATGCTTGTGTATAAATACACAACCAATACACATATGCTTTCAATTGTGTAATTTAAGTGATCGAGGTAGCTCTGTTTTGGAAGTTCAGTTCATGCTAGAAATGTGTTTTGGAGTTTGAACGTGTTTTGTCTCTAGGGGCCACCGCATATATTTATATATAAACATATATAAATAAACCCCCTTTTTTTTACATTAGTAATTCCTTTTGTGCATAATTTTATATTATTGTTAATAATAAATTAATTAAAGCAACAAAACAACCTGAAGAGCCGGTTCGGAGCCGAAAGAGCTGGCTCTTTTTAGTGAGCTGAACCGAAAGAGCCGGTTCTCTAAAAGGAGCCGGAAATCCCATGACTATCTCCAACGTGCGCTCCATAGAAAACAAACTGGACTATTTGAGACTGCTGCTAAACACCCGGAAAGAAATAAGACACTGCTGTGTTCTTATTTTTACTGAAACATGGCTACACGGAGGCATCGCAGACCACGCTATCCAGCGCAGGCAGAGACCCCCTATCATCGGGTAAGACACGCGGCGGTGGACTGTGGGTTTACATCAATAACAGCTGGTGTAAGAATGCAGCTGTATCTGTGCACTGTTCAGAACTTGTGGAGGTCTTGGCAGTCAGATGCAGGCCGTTTCACATCCCAAGAGAGTTTGCCGTAATGATCAGAATTGCTTACATCCCACCTAGTGCTAGCACTAATGCTAAAGGTAGTGGAGCACTCAGTGAACTCTACAGGATTATCAGTGATCTGCAAACAGCCCACCCTGATGGCTTCTTCATTGTCGCTGGGGATTTTAACAATGCCACACTTAAATCAGTTCTATCCAAATTTCACCAAAACATTAACTTTGCAACAAGAGGGGACAATATGTTGGACCTTGTTTGCACAAACATCCAGCATGCATACAAGGCTTCACCCCTCCCCCACATCAGACCACATCTCCATACTTCTCACCCCAGTCTACAGACCCATCAACAAACGGGTCAGCCCAACCTTCAGAGAAGTGAGAACATGGCTAGAGGGGGCCATACTTGTTTTGCAAGACTGCTTTGAATGCACAGACTGGGATATGTTTAGAGAAGCTGCTACATACTCAGACACCGTGGACCTGGAGGAGTACACAACCTCAGTGACCAGCTACATCAGCAAATGCATTGAGGATGTCACTGTCTCCAAAACCGTCATCACCTATGCAAGCCATAAAGCCTGGTTCTCTGCAAAGCTACGCAATCTGATGAAAATCAGAGACTCTGCCTTTAAGTCCAAAAATAGAGAAGCTTACACTACAGCCAGAGCAGACCTATCACGGGCCATCAAAGAGGCAAAGCGGCAGTATGCAGATAAGATCAACACACATTTCACCAGTACAAAGAACACTCGGCGCATGTGGCAGGGCATCCAAACAATCACGGGCTACAAGCCAACACCTCCAGCATGCAGCAGTGATCCCTCTCTGCCAGACCAACTAAATGACTTCTTTTTGAGGCAGAGAACAAAGAGCCAGCAAGGAAGATGCTCTCCTCCCCCAATGACCAAGTACTCTGTCTGTCCACAGCAGATGTCAGGATGACACTTCGCAGAGTAAACCCAGGAAAGGCTGCAGGACCTGACAACATACCTGGCCGGGTGCTTCGGGAGTGTGCTGACCAGCTCGCAGGCATCCTCACGGACATCCTAAACACATCACTGAGCTCAGCTGTGGTACCTGCATGCCTCAAAACCACAAAAATCATCCCAGTGCCAAAGAAGTCCACTGTGTCCTGCCTCAATGACTACCGGCCGGTGGTACTTACGCCCATCATCACTAAGTGCTTTGAGAGGCTGGTATTCAGGCACATGAAAACTCAGCTTCCACTGAACCTGGACCTGCTACATTTTGCTTATTGCCAAAACCGCTCCTAAGATTATGCCATCTCATCTGCTCTTCACCTTTCTCTCTCCCATCTCGACAAAAAAGACACTTATGTCAGAATGCTATTTATTGACTTCAGCTCAGCATTCAACACAGTCATTCCCCAGGAGCTGGTAAAGAAGTTGGACTCACTAGGAATAAACACCTCCCTCTGCAATTGGATCTTGGACTTCCTAACTGACAGGCCCCAGTCTGTCTTCATAGGAAATAAAACCTCCAAAGTCGTCAGACTGAGCACAGGATTGCCGCAGGGCTGTGTGCTTAGCCCACTGCTGTTCACCCTGCTAACACATGACTGTACTGCACAGTACAGCTCAAACCACATCATCAAGTTTGCATGACCATCAAGATGGTCAACAGTGTGAAGTTCCTGGGTGTGCACATATCAGCTGACCTCTCCTGGAACCTGAACACCATCACCATCATGAAGAAAGCCCAACAACTTCTTCACTTTCTTAGGAAACTGAAGAAGGCCAGTCTCCCTCCTCCTATCCTCACATCATTTTACTGGGGAACCATTGAAAGCGTCCTCTGCTGCTACATCACTATCTGGTACAGGAACTGGACCCTCGCTGAAAAGAAGTTTCTGCAGCGGATAGTGAGGACAGCAGAGAGGATCATTGGAAGCC
The DNA here is from genome assembly GCF_056152115.1 of Neolamprologus brichardi. Lineage (NCBI taxonomy): Eukaryota > Metazoa > Chordata > Actinopteri > Cichliformes > Cichlidae > Neolamprologus > Neolamprologus brichardi. The sequence continues at coordinate 1,102,123 of NC_142111.1, forward strand.
CTCTCACATTCATCTCCCAACTCTATGACAGACACATCATTCGACGTGCGAACAGTATAGTGAAGGAAACTTTCCACCCCTCACATGCACTGTTCTCCCTCCTTCCATCTGGCAGACGGTTTCGCAGCATTAAAACCGTAACGACCAGAAACTGCAAGAGCTTCTTCCCCCAAGCAGTCAGAGCCCTCAACTCACTACCACAAAAGGACAGATATAAACATGCACCTCTACAAACACCTTACAATAATCATCAAAAGACACAAAAACTACCACAAATCCACTACAAACTGGACCTGGGAACAATATGCTTATTTGCACACTTAGTCACATAGTTCTGAACACACACCTAAATTATATTATATTTGCACATTTTCAAAGGAGCTTGCAAAGAAAAGCGTCTGGACTTCTTTAAGTTACTTGAAGACGTTTCACCTCTCATCCGAGAGGCTTCTTCAGTTCTAAGGTCAAATGGTGGAGAGTCCCAGATATAACCCTAGTGGGAGTGTCCCCCCACAGAGGGACAAAAGGACCCCCTGATGATCCTCTACAAGAAGACAACTCCTTGGAGGACAGGACCAACTTCACACCCGATCAGATTTGCACACTGTTAGACCTCTGCCTCACCACCACATATTTCAAATACAACGAAGGCTATTACAGACAAAAACATGGCTGTGCCATGGGCTCCCCCGTGTCACCTATTGTAGCCAACCTTTACATGGAGGAAGTGGAAAGCAAGGCTCTTGGCTCTTTCAAAGGAAGAGTACCCAGCCACTGGTACAGATATGTAGACGACACCTGGGTCAAAATCAAGACACAAGAAGTGGAATCCTTCACTGCACACATCAACGCTGTGGATAAAAACATCAAGTTCACCAGGGAAGACACGAAGGATAACTGTTTGCCTTTCCTGGACTGCGCTGTGCACATTGAAGAGAATGGCAACCTCAACATCGAAGTTTACCGGAAGCCCACACACACGGACCAGTACCTCCTGTTTGACTCCCATCACCCTCTGGAACACAAACTTGGAGTAATTAGGACCCTACACCACCGGGCAGAACATGTTCCCTCTAAGCCTGAAGGGAAAAAGAAGGAACACACACATGTAAAGGAAGCACTCAAAACGTGCGGCTATCCTAAATGGGCGTTTTTAAAGTCAGCAAAGAGGCACAGAAAAGAAGATCAGACACCAGCGAGGGAGGATAAGAAGGACAGGCGCAACAACATTGTCATCCCCTATGTAGCCGGTGTATCAGAGAAACTCAGGAGGGTTTTCTCCAAGCATGACATCCCGGTGTACTTCAGACCCAGCAACACACTCAGACAAAAACTGGTTCACCCGAAAGACAAAATGCCAAAACACAGACTTAACAATGTGGTGCAGCGAGGAATGCCCAGACCTCTACATTGGAGAGACCAAACAGCCACTTCACAAGCGCATGGCACAACACAGAAGAGCGACCTCCACAGGACAAGATTCAGCAGTCCATCTGCATCTTAAGGATAAAGGTCACTCTTTCGAGGATGCCAATGTTCACATTTTGGACAGAGAGGACAGATGGTTTGAAAGAGGAGTGAAAGAAGCATCTATGTCCACTGTGAGCGACCATCTTTGAACAGAGGCGGTGGTTTACGACACCAACTCTCTGCCATCTATAATCCAGTTTTGAGTTCCCTCCCCAGACGCCTTAACGCCCACTCACATCCTGGGCCATCTGACCTCAGGAATTCGCATGATAAGGTGGGGCCAGGTTTCACAATGAACCCACCCGAAACTCTGGCTGATTGGGACCCACACCCAGTTCCACACCTTGGCTCAGGCGATTAGAGGATCATCAGGGGGTCCTTTTGTCCCTCTGTGGGGGGAAACTCCCACCAGGTTTATATCTGGGACTCTCCACCATTTGACCTTAGAACTGAAGAAGCTTCTCGGATGAGAGGTGAAACGTCTTCAAGTAACTTAAAGAAGTCCAGACGCTTTTCTTTGCAAGCTCCTTTGACTACGATGACCTGGATGACTGAGAACCTTCACAGACATTTGCACATTTTGCATTTTGCACATGTCTTTGTCATGTCTTGTCAATAATATCCTGACAATAACTTGAAACTGGTATTCAATACCTACTGCACATTCCACTTTGTAGTGTCTCTGTCCTGTTTTTGTTAATTGTACCGTTAATATTGTATAGTTACCATTATAGTATTGTACAGAATTGTATAGTTAGTAAGTAGTACCTTTTTATCTCTTAATTTTTACCGAAACTTAGCAGGTTATTTATTTGTAATTCCTAGTTTTATATCTCTTGGAGATATATCCTTTATATATTAATAAATGCACCGTGGGGGGCTTAGGGTGCAACAGCATGTCGGTACACTGTATACTGTGTATACTACTGTATTGACAATAAAGCTCTTGAATCTGAATCTGAAGCTAAAGTCAAACTTAACGTTAAGGCGGCGAGACGCGATTGCGGTTGCCGCTCAGGTGCGTCCACCTCCCCTGCAGCAGCGCTGCAGACCACGCCCCGCCACACACATTAACCAGGTAAAATACATATTTAGGCAGAATTTTGCAAATATATATTTTTCATTTTTTAGCAGCATAGTGCTTTTTTTTTCAATTATTTTTTAAAAGTCAGGTCAAGGCTCCAAAAGCCCAAAGGGAATATAAGGGTGGCTCACAACAGTTTTTCTTTGCTGGATCATTTTAGTTCAGCGTCTTTCCTTTTGTTATATTTCTTTAAGAGTTCAAAATGTGTTAATTACATAAATAAAATGTAATTTTCTCTGTAGCACTTCATGGATTTCATAAGCAACACACCTTAGTTGTTCACACAAAGCATAAAGGTAAAAAACAACAACAATATATACAGTGTTATCTTCATTTTAGATGTCAAAAAGTATTTGCGGCTCCCAGTGTTTTCTTTTGCGTGGAAACTGGGTCCAAATGGCTCTTTGGGTCTTAAAGGTTGCAGACCCCTGATCTAGGGGGGTCTAGATGTAGGCCTGAAGTGCACTGCAACTCCCACACAGTCTTTTATTTCACTGGTATGCCCATAAATTTCTGTGTCTTTGGAAAGCGGAGTTGAACATATTCACGTGTAACGTTATTGGAAATTATCGGATTATGAGTAAATCAAAAATAACTACAAGAGCAACGCACAGAGGAAAAAAGCTTATGGTAGGAATTAAATCTAGGTCAGCTGTTAACAAATTACTTATTACTTACAAATTACCAAATTATCATATATATGTTATAAATTTGCACTAATTATGCTGGAATGCTGTCATCGTAAACTCACGGGTGCCTGTTTTATAGAAATGTATTTTTTCCTCACATCTTCAGATTTTCAACACCTTGATTAAGTTCTGTGTGCATGCATGAAAATGCACAAGCGCCGATAAGCGAGTACTTTTATTTTGTGAACTGTTACCGGAAGTCTTGATGTTATTGGGTTAAACTTGGCACTGGTCCCTTGCGGTGACGGGGAGAAGTCTCGATCGGAAGCTCAGCACCTGGCAATGCGAGTTCACAGAGTTGTGAGGCGTCTCCAGGTGTTACACGGATCCCACCGCTGTCCCACCAGTCATTAACCCAGGCTTTCCCCCTGTATTTTACGCCCGATACACAGAATTTCCTGAAGCGATCATATGCGATTTTACGTGGTAATAAGGGGATGTCCGCTGTGTGAAACAGCACCGGATGGATGGAAGGATGTGGCCGTTCCATGGCGCACTGGAGTAATAATACAGTGAACTGACGAAGGATCGCTACAGTTTGGCTTTTCTCTTTCTTTTTACCTATCTTTGGAATCTGGTGGGAACGTGCAGTGTTTATTCCTAAGGCTTTAATCGCCTGTTATGTGCGTGGCGAGGAAAATACCCAGTGGAAGAGGTACAGCAGGATCCGACGTAAAGGCACAGAGCATCTGAAAAAGCTTCGTTTTCTGATTTGTTTGTTTTTTATGCTGGTGCGTAATGTACGTGGAATGAAGACAGAGAATGGATATAATTTGGGAGATACTGATCATTCTTCAGGCTAATTTTATTGTTTGTATATCAGGTGAGTTGTGGGTATATTTAAAAAAAACAATTCATCATGAACTTTTTTTCTGAAATTCTGTCTGATATGGGTGAGATTTGGTTTATCAAACTAGTGTGCAGGAAATGGCCAGGTGGAGGGGGACGCATCAGAATGCACTCTAGTTTGTGCGCCTGGCGAGAATCATTCTCGTTTCTCTCTTTGCTCACCTATACATACCTCTTCGCGTGTATGTGACCTTTTATGTGGGACTCAAAAACAGAGAAGGTATCGCTTCCAGCAACTGATGCGCAGTCTTTTGACACACGCATAACGCGAGATTGACTTTTTTTTCTTTTTTCTTTTTAGTCACTCGATGGATGCATTGCACAAGAACTCCCACAGTCTCTCCTCACCGGTCCTTTCCAGTTTTTGTGAAGTCTCTAGGCTCCAGAAACAGTTCACTTAGAGTTATTGTCACATAAAGCTGTTATGTGCACCACTGAGTGCGCTGCAGTCTACGATATGAGGAGCAGATTTGGGGCTGTAGGTCATGCAGCAGATGTACCTAAGCTTTCGGCGCTTGCCGATGGAGCGAAGCTTTTACTCTCGCTCATGTTTCAAGCAAATACGGGAGTTTAACGCCCATTTCTATACTCCGTACAGAATAGAGCACGTTTCTTCTTTTATCGATAAGTTAAAAGCACTTTGATAATTAAAAAGAAAGAATTATGGCCCTTTTTGTCTTTAAAATTCTAAATTTGTCCGAATTTACCCGTAAGATTTTAGAACAAGACAGATATTTGCAGACCAAAAAACCAATGCGCATCAAACAAGCGAAGCTTCATTTTAAACACGTATCCGCGCCTCGATGATAAACAGCAGGGACACGATTTGGTTATCTTTACTGCTCTGCCTTTATTTTTTTTAATCTGTCTTTCGAAATGACGCAAACCTGAGAATTCACAATGAAGACGTGCGTAAATCCTCCGTATTCACGCATTATGCACGCTAAGCTCTTATCTAATTTTTGTACCTACACGGTGTCAGGGAGGGAAAAGGATTTATATTCCAGTCAACCCACTATATAGTGTCCTAGCTTCCCTCCCACACTCCTTCCCTACCTTCCGGTAGTGACTGTTTTAAAATGGTTGTAATTAAAAGCTTAGTACGGACAACGCTGTTCTTTTTCAACACTATTAATTAACTTGAATAAGAAGGTAGAGGATTAACTTGCTGTCAGCCCCAGTAAGAAAAATGTGCAATCAGCTAAGAAGTGTGGAATTTAAAATACAGCAGAGATTTACTGCAGCTGTCAAACACCATCATTCATCACATACATTAGTGTTTAGTGTTTAATCTCAGTTGTTCTAACCCTAGCATCTGGTATAATAGTCATCTATCCACCCCCAAGCATCAGTCACCCATGGGCAGTGTTTTCTGTGCTAAATCTAGTTAGTCAGTTATGGCCTTTTAAAATATGTCCCTTTATGAAGTTTATGAACCAAAACTTGGTTGAAAATGAATAGATTAAATGCTGGTTCTTCAGATGAACGACATCTGAAAAGATTATGTTTCTGTCTCAATCTATGTTATAGTGAGCTTATTTTTACAAGTCTCTGCACAGTCAGTGCTTATTGTTCCCACATACTTGTGAAACACAGTGATACAGAAGAAGACCCTAGGTTTAAATCTGCTAGTGTTCTGATGAGGTCATAATGGATAAATGTTTTGCTTACCCCCCTCTTTACCAATTTAATCTTCTAGGACCTGGCGTGCACATATGTGGACATCACATTTTGGGTTATTTTGACCAAAATACTCAATTTTGCTCTACATGGGCCTGATATCCACTTACAAGGACATTACACTGCTACTGTTCTATCAAAATGTTAAACAAATATCCTCATATGTGGCTCTTATTTTTCTTAAAAACAAAAATAAGGTAAAAAAAAATCTGGTAATTCTTTGCTTTTACATTCATCGGGCCCCAATATGCCCAAATGTCAAAGAGAAATTAAAAATGCATGTCGTGGAAGAGTTCGGGTCTTAGGAGGTTAAATACGTCCAATTTGCAGCCAATCACAGAGTCAGCCATCCTGATCTTTTTTTTTCTGTCTATTGTTGTCACCAGGTCTGGTGCTGCTCTCCCAGCAGACCACAACAAAGCAAATGGACTGGTTTTTATACAGCACCTTTCTACTTTACTTGAGCACTCAAAGGGATTTATGCAACATGCCTCATTCACACATTTATACAAGCACTTTATTCTATTCTTAAGGGCTTTCTATCTAACATTCTCTCTCCAATGGATGCATTGGAGAGCAACTTGGGATTAGTAACTTGCCCAAGGATATTTGACAAGCAGACTGGAGCAGGCAGGGATCAAACCACAAACCTTCCAATTGGTTGATGACCTGTTCTGCCTCCTTGGCAAAAACACAAAGATGCAATATTATAACACAAGTGGAACAAACCCTGTGAACTAATTGAGGCAGGTAACTCCAATTAGAGAGTGTCATACAGACTTACATGTATGCCTCTCTTCATATCATATACTAAACACACCCTCACTATTTAGCAGTTTAGCAAATATCCCATCTCTCCCTCTGATGTGTCAGTGCTTCTGCTGCCTTGCCATCATTGCCTGCTGTTTCAACATTTCCATCACCGCAGCATACACCTGCAGTCTCTGGGGGATGTTTAGTCGTCACTCCCCTACTTCTGTGGTTACCATATTTATTGGAAGTGACGATCATCAAGACTGGATGCCAGGTTATGTTTTCCAGTGCTGTTACGAAGCAATAACTTCAAGGAAGAGCTATCAGATAGTAATATCTGTTCCAAATTTGTTCCGGTTATTCTAAAACCAAGTGAGATGTCTTATGTCAATTCAACGACATTTTTCAACACAGTTAATTGACACATATTTATACATGACATTCCTAAACACTAGGGGTGCAACGATACACAAAATTCACGGTTCGGTTCGATACTTTGGTGTCAGGGTTTGATATTTTTTCAATACAAAAAAAATGTTCATGCCTTTTTAGTTTGTTATTTATTAAAATTATAAATATATATTTTAACTCAAAAGTACAGTTTTTAAATTTAATGTTGCTGAAGCAACAAAGTAATAAAAAAATAATAATATCTGATTGAGGAATCACTCATCTTTGGAAAAGAGAGTTTATTACAGAGAAATGGCTCTTTCCAAAATAAAAGCTATACTATACACTTCTTCTGGGGTATATTCTCAGCAGCATATTAACCTCTTAAGCCCCAAGGGGGTTTCTGAGCTTCCTGCTCGAAAATGTAATGCCCAAATTTAATTGATTATTTCTCTGCAATTACAAACTCTGTCCTTACAATCTTGGTATCAAAATAAAGCTAACACTTGGGAATCATTCATTTCATCAGAGGTGTAAATATTGAATCAGATATTACTGTGTCAAAGTTACTGAGACTGGAACACAGAAAAAGTAAGTAGCTTTTATCCTCGCCTAATTTTTTTTTTTTTTTAATTTTTAGCATATAACCCTTTGAAAAATATGCCTCAGATCACATTTGGTTCCAGAAATCCAGTAACCAACATATAAACATAATCTGTGCAAAGATTTATGTTTCTAAAGTGAAACAGTGAAAAATTACAGCGCTGTCAATACATGAATATCCAGACGTTGTACAAAAATGTCCAATTTTGGCACACAATTGGACACCATGCAGGTTGATTTTTTTAGGTATTAAAGAGCAGAAATTAATAAATGTTATTAACAGGCCTAAACATGCTTTTTTAAAATATATATTTTTGAAGAATCAACCACACATTTACATGGCAACAGCCCTTTTCTGCAGCGCATAGAGCGTTTGATTGGCCTCTGGCCCTTTAAACTCCGAGGGGCTGTAACTTTGGTTTCTTTTGGTCAATTTGCGTGATTGACACCTCTTTTTAATGTTTGAGCCAATAGATTCACAGTGACGATGCCACGTTCACGTCACTTCAACCAATCAGACGTTGTGATGCCAAAACCCACGTGGGCCCAAATTTACTGCATGTGGCGTCTGTTCAGTCACGTGTCTGTAGGTGGGTCTAAAATGGAGGTTGTTGAAGGAAAACTGCTCTGATGCGGGCTAGGTAGGCATGGCAACTACTGTTAATCGCGTGGCTACCGGCGAAAATAACAGAGGAAATCAGGACGGTAAGCCAATTTCTGTCTTAGCGCATTTGCGCTGCTGTGTGTTTTTGTGGTCTTCTTTTGTGGCTCATTCAGTGAATTGTGGTCTGATCGTGGTGAAACTTGGTGTGTGGAGTCAGTGATATCTCTGGAAGCTAACCAGCCCATCTTTAGCCGGTTACACAAAGTCTGAAGAATTTCTGGTTCGGTTTTGTTTGTTTAGCGGAGTTCTGCGCATTTACCTAACTGCTCGTTTAATCACGGCTTGTTTTCGGTGTGTTTGGTGGTTGTAGAAATGGTTTATATGACGTGATCTCCTCCTTTTTGCTCCTGTACCAGGGCGTGGGGCTTAAGTGGTTAAACATATCAGGTCCCCATAAGGAGAATCATGTGCTAACAGCTGTCTAAATGACTCGGGTAAAGTTTGTAGCATGCGTGCTTGTTGTTTTTGTCTGCTTCCACTTGTCTTTGCACTAGGATGATGTCGGAGTAAATGTGCAGTCATATTCGTTGTGTTCCCACTAGTGCTGCCAGCGTTAATCTGAAATGACGTTAACGCCACAACATGGCAAATCTCTGTTAACGAGCTACCGCAGATGCCCTGTGCGTGGGGCTGGACAGCCAACACCTTAACGAGCTAACCTGCTAACACACTAGTTCCCACCAATGTAATTGAGCATTGCATGGCACATCCAACATACTGTTTTACTTTTGTCCATGACAGCTTACCTTCAGGGTCATACTTCACATGAAGACCAAAATAGTTCCAAAGGCCAGATCTGAATGAGAGTGGGGGAGGTTCAATTTGCCATGTTGCAATGAGCTTAACTTCTGTCTGCTAGCTTGCCCTGTGCTCAGTGAATCTGTGTTCGACTACTCCGCCTAGGCTGCACTGTCGAGCGCAGATCCACTGAGCGCTCAACACAGACAGCATCGTCAGAAGGAAAGTTGATAAAATAAATTAAAAATTTTGTATTGTTCGATACATATGCGTACTGAACAGAAAGCACTGTATCGAACGGTTCAATATCAATACGAGTATCGTTGCACCCCTACTAAACACAGCATGAATAGCAATAACATTACTAGCTGCAAACCTGTCCATTTTGGAAGTTTGAGTAAAATGCAGTATTCACCTTTATATATCACTCAAGGTTTTAATTTCTTTGATTTATTTCAACTCCAACATAAATGTGTTGTGTAAATTGGCTCTAAAAGAGCTATTTTGACATCGTTTTTACACATGTCATTTGTGAACCATTCATTTTGCTTGTGCATGCAATTTACAACATCCTCAGCACCACAGAGATCATTCCTGGTGACGTGACCTAAATATCTCAGTCTATTCACAACATGTAGTTGTACTTTTGCCAAATAAGATGAGGGAAAATTAATCCACTCTAAACATGTTTAGATGTTCAGATTTTCAGTTTTGATCATCTTTTAGTATTTCTTATCCAGTTCAGTTTTTAAAAGTCAGTAGCTGCAAAGGAAATGAGTAAGTGGAACCTAGGCAGAGATTGACTTGGGTCTCTGTAACAGTGAATCCAAGGACATGTTGATATTCTCTTTACTCCTGAGGCTTGGTGTGGGCATGTACACATTCAGCTGCTCAGTTAAACACTGGCATGCACGCTAACCTTTAGATCTCTGTGTCATCATGTGTACTTGTTGTCTGAGTCACATTTGACAGTGAAAATCTTTGCTTGATGGTGCTTGGGATTCTATAGTGTCAGCAGTTTCCTTTCAGTGACATTTATTCTTTAACAAATATCTGATGGAATAGAATACATTTATTAGCCAAATGTAGATACACACACATGAATGTGGAATGTGATAAGCAAAACTTCAAAGGCAGCCTATCATGCACAGTTGAGCCTGGATTGTGGACACAAAAGTCTCGTCATTGACAAGGATTTAATCTATGCTGTAATCAAGATGCAAAGTTTGGTGTCGCTAAGATGGCAGTGAACATGAGGCTGACTCACTTGGTGCTGTGACAGAACCCCTAGGTTAATTTATGAAGTGGAGGATCATTCGAAATCAAGGATACTCATAGTAGGGCTGTTTCAATCCACCAGTACACTATAAAGAATTTGCAACACATCAATCACAATCTGATTTAAGTTGCACCACATTTACAAGCTATTTTCAGCTTTTCTCTTATTCACTGGGGGTCACCACAGCAGGTAGCTCAAGCATCACTGGCTATTATAATTCTGCTAAGAATATTGTTTCAAAGATTTAGTAAACAACTTTGTTAGTACATTTTCAGCCCCATTTTTCTTTTGAGAATAGATGTTAGTAGGTGGTGACCTTTACAAACTAGCTATTAGTTACTCTTTTGGACATTATACCCATGAATTTACTTTTTTGTGATTTCTAAATATCTTTATGGATATGCACTGTGTTGGAACAAGGCATTGAAGAAGATAACAGTGGTTGAAATATATCCTTCCAGGAAGACATCTGCTGTGATGAAATCTATTCCCACTGCTGTGTAATACATTATTGTAAATTTAAATGTTATTAGGAAATGATCAGACAAAGTGGGTTTTCAGGAAACACTGTTAAATGGTGTGAGTGTGATTAAAATGGGTTCTTTTGCATTTTGATTCAATGTTGTACTGATGCTGTTATTTTTATTATCTACATGGATGTTAAAATCACCCACAGCAATTGACCCTGTGCACGAGAAAATGCTAACTTCCTGGTTTGAGACCGGATGTGGGGTTGTACATTTCCGGTAGCTTTACTTTGCGGTCAATCGCTACTGCGAAGATATCCTCCAAAATCATGTCCAAAACGGAAAGATTGCGTTAAGTTACAAAGAGCAGAAGGTGGGAACACTCACCACTGCTGTGTCATAAAAAAATCTAATGATCAATTTTGACGTTTAAAGAGTTTAGATCAATCAGTTGTTTACATCACTCAACACAAGAACTGCATTACTGCAGCAGAAGACACATCGTCCACAACCAGAAGCACATCTCTGTATAGTGACTGGTCTTATGATTTAAACAGGCAAATGTTCAGCATTCAAACTACAGGTTTGAACCAGATGTTTCCCCCGTTATGTCAAGATCAGCTAGTCAAGTACACACATACACAGCATGTTAACAAACCGTGAAAAAAGCCACACAAAAATGAACGATTGCTGGTAACGGTTTCTATACATTAGTATTTACGAAGGGTATGTTGTGACTTACCTTCAAAATTACAGTGGTCCCTCACACACGGTTCACCTTTCACCTCGCTGTTTCGCAGATTTTTTAGTGCAAGTTTGCATGATTCTTATTTTTACATCACATTGTGTCCTGCGTCCTGATCGCTGCAGACGATCTCCTCCGTGACGTCTCTCCTGTACAGTACAGAATCGCTGCATCGATCGCTAGCAGTGTGACTCTGAAGTGCAGTGCTGTATGTCCACGATGTCCACGAAACATTTTGCACCGTCAAAAAATAAAAGTGGCTACTTGATTTCACCTATCGCTGGTTATTTTTAGAACATAACACCCGCGATAAACGAGGGACAGCTGAGAAATATAACATTTGAATCCCTTTTCTCTTTTGCTCTGAGGCGCGGGGAAAAAATATGGACAAGTCGATGAACATCATTTACAGATATATTGGGTAAATGCCCGAGACATCTATAGAAATGTAAATCGCCGCTTGATTCATTCATTTGCTTAACTTGTTTTGGACCGTAAACCAGGCGCGAATAGGACACCGGAAACAAAGCTCCCCACAGGAGTTTCTGCACCGGAAGTAGCAAATGCTAACGTGCACATAGTCAATTATTTTATCTTAGGCAGAGCACTAAATCAGATAAAAAGTCAGAGTAAGGCCCAGGTGGACAATAGAGAACAACAAATAAAACTTTTTTTGAGTTTTCCAGCTAGGGTGGACAGGGCTAAGCTTCAGGTTTTCAAGTGAACTACGATTCTGCCTAGGTCTTTGGTTGATTAACAAGCTGGAGTGGGAGATTTCTGCCACACATCCCCTCTGGCCTGTGTTTCGAGGATTCTGTCAATTTTAATACTCAGAGGTGTTGATTCATTTAAACTAACATAATCATTATGGTGTAACAAGGTTTTTCTTTCAGGCAGAGTAAATCAATTTGTTGATTAGTTATTCATTCATGTACTAACAGGGACTTATAAGACAGAGACCTAACGCTTAACAGTCCACCTTTCACTGTTGTACTCTTTGGGGCAGCTGTGGATACTATATTGTTCTTTCTTTGTGATTTTTTTTTTCTATTTAAATAATTTTTGGCAGGTTTTTGTGAGGGAGCAGACACAGTCTTTAGGGGACTGGGCTTTGGGGGGATAACAGGAAGAGAGAAGTTGCAAAGAGGAATGTAAGACTGCTTCCTTGTCCCAACTCTGGAAAGTCATATTTTGGAGGGTTAATAAATTTGGGCAGATTTCTAGAAAGGAGAGCTGCTCCATCAAAAATGGGGTAGAGGTCTCTCCTGACAAAATCAGGTTTCCTCTAGAAGGTTACCCAAATTTCTATAAAGCCCATATTGTTTTTTGGACACCACTCAGATAGTCGGCAATTTAAGGAGAACATGAGGCTACACATGTCACTCTTAAATTGATTAGGACGGGGAACAGAAAAAACTTTGCAGTCTGACATTGTTTTGGCAAAGCTACACACCAACTCAATATTAATTTTAATGACCTTCAATTAAATTACTGCCAGCCTGAATTATAATTTTACCAAATTATCTTTACCTTTAACCAGCAGTTTTGAATTTCCCTCAATGTCACCTGCTCTTTCCCCTGGAAGACAATTCACTATAGTTGCCGGTATCCCTAGCTTCACGTCTCAAAACAGAATCGCCAGAGTTACCAGGGTTTGTTGTTTGATGGGTGTGTCTCTAGTGCGTAAAAATGATTAGTCATGGTGCACCGGGAGCTTCTCTTTAGACCTAACAGGGCCTACGATATCTTTGGCTCCCCTGGCTAAAGGTATGGCGTTATTTTTGTGCCACTATTCTGAGCGCACGTAAAAGGATGTAACGCAAAAACTCAGCTTTATTGCTAGACTGTCAAAGAAATTAAAAATAACCTAAAATGTGAATCTTGAAACCTAAACTAATTTATCCCAAAAGGTGATTCTGTTCATCTGGAAGTAGCGTTTTCAGTGGGAGAAACATTTCGTCATTCATCCAAGTGACCTGTGAAATATTAAAACGAGGAAACTTGAATCCGACACTTTGGTAGAATTTTGAAATACAATAAGTCTCATTGTCCATGAGAGAATGATAGTTAGGAAACATTTAACACTGTTATCCTTGTCTAATCAAAACTGAATTAGAGAGTAAATAAGACATTTAGCATAATGTTAGTAACTAAGTAAGTAAAAGTTTATTTATATAGCACTTTTCACAGACAGATGTCACAAAGTGCTTCACAAGAGAGGTAACAAAAACAGAATACATCATAAAAACCCTGGTCTAATTAAAAGCGTTTTGAAATAAAAATCTCTCTAGCTGGTTTTTGAAGGTCTCCACTGAGTCCAGACACCGTAGAAATAGAGGGAGTGCATTCCACAGTCTGGGTGCAACAGCTTGGAAGGAAGAGTCCCCTCGAGTCCTGAAACGAGTGTGGGGAACCACTAAAAGGTTTTGATTCGATGACCTGAGGTTACGAGAAGAGGTGTGTATACAAATCAAATCAGCAATATAGGGAGGGACCTGTCCCTGTAGTGTTCTTAAGGTTAAAACTAGAATTTTAAAATTGAATCTAAATCTGATTGGTAGCCAGTGTAGTGACTGTTGGCTCTGCGCTTCCACAGGCCCCACTCGTTTAGAAATGTATTCCCGTTAACGACGAAGAAGCAAGACAATCAGCGATCGATCGATTTTACTTGCTAGCAAGGGAGGCCCGCTCGGTGTCTCAGGAAAGCACTCTGAATCCAACCACAGACGACCTCGACTCTGGCCTCCGCTTGTCGCCTTTTATTGAAAACAGTTACAGTACACACAAGCACCTCCCATTGTAAACCCCCCTTTGGTTCTAAAAGATAAGGTACTATGTGTGTATGTGTGTGCACGTGTAAGCATGTGTGTGTGTGTATGCATGTGTGAGAGTGTGTGTGTGTGTGTGCGTGTGCATGTATTAATGTGCGAGAATGTGTGTGTGTGTTTTTGTGTTTGGGGCTGCGTTTGTGTGACCTCCTGCCCACAGAAGGGTAATAAAAGCAGGAAGCTTACTAACCAAGAAAACAGAACCCTCAGATAGGATGTCCCTATAATAAAACACTACAGCCTCCCCCACCAACAGACTGGTTGGAGAGGTGGTCAGAGACAAAGGAATATCTTTGATCCTACAGTTTCAACTAAGACTTACAAATTTAAGTAACACAATGACAACATTTAACAATTTGACTCCAACAGGGACTTTACAACAGGAGTTATATGAGCCCCTTTGTTTAACCCTATAAAGCCGGTCGGAGCGGCACGCTCTGTTTTGCGTAATTATTTTTAAATCCCTGTAGAACCGGAACCACGTAAGCTAGCGCAATAAGTTTTTTTGCACATGAAACCAGAGGAGTTGTACTTACATCTTATGCCATCAGCTTGTCCTTGGTCCCGGTTTCCTTCCACATATAGCTTTGCAAAAATTGCATAAAAAGCGCTTGCAGGAACAAAAACATAATATTCCAGAAACTGTGCTGGAGGCAACTGTGAATTCACGCACTGAAAATTTATTTGTGGCCTAAGATGTTTAATCTGTCCAAAACTTTGAAAAGCAATTCCTCAGCCTTTGTTTTCAGTTTGTGAAATTTTGTGCTCATGCACTATGTCCGTTCATATTGTGTGCTTCTCTTGGGGGCTAAGCCCACCCCTGTCGTTAAAACTTAGTGACGCCCCTGTTTAGAGGTACCATATCTGGGAACACAATGGCACTAATTTTGTCAAAAAGCTCTTGGGATTTCTCTTGTTTTTTTTATATGACTCTAAAAAAATATTCTGATCTTACATTTTTTATTGTATCATTTAAGGAGATGTGAATGATGAAGCCTGTGTACTTCAAGTTTAGTTTTCTTCTATTGTCATTCCATTTTGTGGCATGTGTTCTCCTTAGGTTTAATGTAGACTTGTTTATCCAAGGGTATGTCTTTTCTATTGAGATAGAGCGTGTTTTAATAGGTGCCACTTGTTTCAAAATGGATGAGCATTCTCTATTAAAGGACTGGATAAGAGTATTTACATCATTTCCAATAGAATGTAGAGAACTGTCAAACATGACAGAGAACCTGTCAGCAGTGGTCTCAGTTGAATGTTAAAATCCCCAAGAAGCAAAGCTTTCTCCAGGATGATAATAGAAGATAAGAAGTCTGTAAAATCAAGAACAGAGTAGCAGTACCAGGAGGGCGATAAATTAAAACACAATCATGTGTCCTTGGGCAAGACACTTCACCCGTTGCCTATTGGTGGTGATCAGAGGGCCCGGTGGCGCCAGTGTCCGGCAGCCTTGCCTCTATCAGTGCGCCCCAGGATGGCTGTGGCTACAATGTAACTTGCCATCACCAGTGTGTGAATGGGAGGGTGACTGGATGTGTAAAGCGCTTTGGGGTCCTTAGGGACTAGTAAAGCGCTATACAAATGCAGGCCATTTACCAATAAACCATTGTCGTATAGCCAACCTTAATTGTTTGTGACTCAAAAGATCAATAGTTTTCAGTTTGCATACCTCTGCATGCGTAACTATCTTTAAACACAACAGCAAGTCCTCCACCACGGTGACCTAAACTGGGGGCACCCAGATAGGAGCACCTAAAAAGTTTGTTTAGGGTGAATGAACTCACCATCTGTCATGTTGCCATGAGAAACAGAAAATGCAGGTTTTTTTCTTGTGAAAAGCTCATTCAGGGAGAAGGATTTGTTTGAGATGGAGCAGGTGTTCAAAAGGGCAATCCGAATAAATGCTGGCAGCACAGGTTTCTCATCAGCTTGTCGAAGTGGAACTGACAACAAACACCTTGTCCAATCACGTGGTCTACAGCTGCGCCACCGAACCAGTGGGACCAGCCACTGGTTTTGCAATGCAAACTGCGAGCACACAGTAATCTACACAAAACAGAGCATCAGATGAGAAAGACCCAGCCTGCAGTGGCTGGGAGTATGCATTTACAACCAAATCTGGAAGGGTAACCGGCAGCAAAAACCGGGGATGCCTCCAGATCGTCTAATGTGCACTTGGATGTCGGCCCTACAGCTTCTTTTCCTCAATTTCTTCTTAGGATTGCCTGAGGCACATTTCGTAAGGAGCAAGAAGTAATTCGGTGAGGAAAAGGAGCACACAAATGGTGGGGGGAAAGTTTTCTTATAACTGTCCCAATCATCATAAAGGTGTTCCACAGACTCTTTGATGTGGAGTACGGAAGAACAGTCATAAATCAGAGCAGCATAGGTACATAAATTAAAGAATAGGGCTGATAAAATATCATAAAATACAATAGTAGATTGCATACAGGCAGAAGTCAAGCCAAGCACAGGCCCCATCTTGTTAGGTGTCATCAGCGTTCAGGTGTGAGCTCTCTGTTTTTTATAGCAGCTCCACAAAAATTGATGTAGCAAAAGTGAAATCATAGTTATGGGTAAGAGGGCTATGGGTTGCTTTTGTTCAGATACAACTTGAATGTAACAGCAATCCCAAGGGGGTAAACATGTTGACACATCTGCTGTTTGGTCCTTCTTTAAGTAACACAGATAAGATGAAGTGGTGTTGGAAGTCCTTTGGCATGTTGAAATTGCTCTGATTATCCAGTTGTCTTAAAAATTGGAGACAATGCTCCTGTACGTTTTTTATGGGTCCACTTTTATCAGATCCGAGGTTTTAGACCAGTATAAACCTTTAGGTCTGGAGCCCTGAGGGTAGTCTTTTTTGCCTGGTGGGTCATTCAGGTTTTATGTAACAGAAGTGCATTGTATAGGAAAAATACTTCTGGAGGGAGTATGATAACCCTCATTAGTTATAGAGTGATCTAGTTCTAGTTTCAGCTGTTTTGATAAGATATAACTCAGAAGATATAACTCTTACTCCAACAAATATTAACTAAACTGTCCATCATTATGAAAATACCCACACTGCTTTTACGCCATGTTTTTTTTCTTTAATCACCAAATCATGCACACTAACCACATATAGAAATTAATTAAGCTTTTTGAGATATTACAAAAAGAGTAGTATTGATTTGTGTGTTGCTACATTGTGTTGCAGGATCTAACAAGATCTGTGCTTTTACACAGTTCACTTTTTATAGCAAACAGCAGATATGCAGAAGAGTTCTTGTAATATGTTTCATTTTGCAGCATTGATCTTTTTGCTCCAAAAAAAAGATATATGTGAGGAGGACTCATACTTGTGTCTGCTGTTCTTTATCTATTAAGAGTAAGAAATTACTTTTCCACTGTAAGATGACAATGGCCCAGCACAATAAAGAAAAATTAACATAAATTGGCAACTGGTAGGCCTTGCTCTGTTTTGCACCTTTTTGCATTTTGCATATATGTAGCCTTAAATTTGAAGAAGCCTGTGTCTCTCTTCCACAAAGAACATTGAAACACCTTGAAAGCAAAATGGTAAAGTATACGCATGTTAGCACGGCAGTTTGCTGTTGGTGGCAGAAACTTGCCTGACTTAACCCCTCTAACTTTGTACCATCAAAATTTTGGATTAGAGGTTTAGATTAAAGCTTAGTGTCGAATTTTGGGACAAGGAGTTAAAAGGTTGTCTGGTACTAGTATAATTGTGACCTGTTTTTTAAACCCCTTAACATCCAACCAAACGTTGGTATCTCTAGTGTTGGGGGTAGGGTTTAGCTTTGGTTAACATCTTATCCTGTCTTATAGAATTTCTGTCTGTTTGGAACACCTAAAAGTAAAAGCTTGTAAAAGAAAAGTTGCAGTACGTGCAGTATGTGTGGAACATTAAAAAAAAACAACATATATAACATCTTGTGATTTCTAAAAGAATTGCCTGGTTAGCATGTGGCAAAAAATAAACCCAAGTGAGGTCACTTGCAACTGTACATTAAATTTTCAGATTTTTGAATTTAAAAGGTAACATATTCTAGTTTCATGTGGCTAAAATGCAGCCTAACCCTATCCAAAATGGTTTGCAGGTGCTGGTGGATTTTAGGAAGTCAAGGTAAATTAAATGCAGAGGTTCACTTGCAGATATTTGAGCAGCAAAACGGAACTGTTTAAAAACAGTGCATTTGTTTAGTTATCAAACTAAACTGGGGGTGATTCTAAAGTGGGATTTCAGCTTGCTGAACATGTATGAATGGAATCTTGAAAGTTTAAAAAATTCAATAACGAATTCTTTAGCAGAGGCAGTACCAAAATTGCAGAAGCGATAATGAAATTCCCAGGTCACCAATTACTAGAAAATTTCAAAACAACATGTGGCAACCTAATACTGGCTCCAAGCCAAAGTAATATTAACACCTGAATTCTGCCAGGGATGACAACAGAACACCATCAGTGATTCTGCTTCCCAGAGCTAAACCTTTTGTTATAAATTGCGACCAGTGCAGTTAATCACACATTACCTTCAGAGAAAATGCAGCCTTCAGGAAGCTTAGAAATTTACAGAAGGCAATGAAATCACAGGGTAGGGGCCTTTGGTGTATTGCTGACAATAACACATGTTTCTACTGGCTGGCCATATGCCATCTGACAAAAAGCCATGTCACAAAGGATGCCTGCAATCACTCCCTCCTCCTCTGAGTTGATGTAGCTGTTGAAACCATGTGGCACCTGCGGTGTGTTTTTGCTTGAATCTCTACCCAACATTTTTCGCATCTAGTTTTCAAATTTTTTTTGGATAAATAAATTAAAGTCACACAATGTTCTCAACATCTTCCTGCAGTTAAAAAAAAAAGATATTTATTAATATAATTTGTAAAAATGTTACATCTTCTAGAGCTGCAGTAGCATGTTTCAGTGATAACAAATCCACAAACCAATTTATACATTTTGAAACAATTTGGTCTATATTGGTTCCAGTTGACTAAAACAATCTGTTTGTTTGATAGAAAACCCTATAATTACTGCAGAGTTATGGTTTGCCCTTTTCACAGACAGTACACAGATTTCTAAAAAATATTTGATTCTTTCTTTACAGTATATGACCAAATTATATCCACCTTACGTTTATGTGCCCTCTACATGACAACTATGCTAAAAAAATGTGATGATGTGTGATTAATTTTCATCACTATGCGAGGATTTAAAACAGGCCCTGTGGATTATTTTTAGATGCATAATTTTGTATCGATTTTGTGTTAGAACTAGAGATGGCACGATACCACTTTTTTATGTCCGATACCGATATCATAAATTTGGATATCTGCCGATACCGATATGAATCCGATATAGTGTGTTTTTTAATCAATAAAACTGTTTTTAATATCTTGCTGCATTTTGTATAAGTTTATACTCAAGTTTAAATAAATAACAACACTAAAGCTATTCTGTTTATACCTGTATGTAAAAAATAAATAAATAAATAAATAAATAAATAAAATAAAATAAAATAAAATAAAATACACTGCGCCCAAAATATTTCATAGTTCAGTAATACCAATCTAATAAACTTAAACCTGCTCCATCCTTCCTATTCTGGTATTTTAAAGAGTATTTAGCAGAAATATTAAGCAACCTAACTAATAGGGTTGCAAACTCCCAGCAAAAAAAAAATAGGGAACCACCCCCCACCTCATGATGCTTAATCGATGTAATCAAATTTAATTTCATGCAGGGGGAAAAATGCACAGAAATAAATTATTTTTCAAGAATAATTAAATAGATTCAACATCTTTCTTCAACAAAATTGCAGACTGCACAGATGGTACCTTCCCAAAGGAAAAAGTACTATAGCTTACTAGGGTATATTAGAATTAACAGTTACAGTAATGGACTTATATATATATTTTACATCAGATTAAAACTTTGGGTGTAAGAGTCAGATAATTATTTATTAAAAGCTCGACATTTTAAATGAGAATAAGAAAGAAAAGTATGTCTTTGTGCCCCCTTTTCCCTGTTCATTCCCTATCGGCCCCCCTGGCTAAACTTTGCTAGATCCGCCCCTGCACAGTTACAGCCGTCAGCTGCATAGAAAAAGATCCTGGTGTAGAAAGTAATATTAAATAAATTCTAACAACAGCTTATCAAGGTTAAACGTGCTGCTGTTGTTCAGCCGCTGGTTTCCTCTTTCTGGTGCAAAGTGGGCCAAAACCAAAGAAGAGAGACGGACTCGCGACAGAAAAGCCGATCAGCTGATCATTGATCAGTTTCACGTTTGAAGTAGGAGCAGGAGAGGGAGGGGGAGAGGCGGTCGCTCCATATATCGGTTGTTAAGCTTAACGCGGGAATGCTTTACAAACATTCAGAGATGAACTTACACACTTGCTTTACTTCTCTCTGGGAAAACTTCCTCGGAGATGAAATGCTGGTTTGGTAGCGAAGCTCCACACAGCCGCTCTATCACGTGACGCACACTGCTGCAACGTGCTACGGTTATGAGTCAGGTTACGCCATGTAGCAAGTTTTGTGAGGTGCTTTTTTTTTATATTTAATGGATCGGATTACATTTTTTATTTCTCGCCGATATCCGATCCAGTAATTTGGGTCAGTATCGGACCGATACCGATACGTAATATCGGATCGGTCCATCTCTAGTTAGAACAATTTATACTTCTACTACTTGTGAGCATTGGATCCCATTAGTCTATAGTCATAATTATACCAGGGGCCAAATCTAATTTTAAGTTAGTTTGGAGATTTCTAAACCTTACTCAAACTACAGCTCTCGCACTGGGAAAACTATAGTGTGGGCCATTTAAATGGATACACCATAATAACATTTAGTAGTCGGCCATCTTGGATACAACTTTTGTTTTTTCAATAGGAAGAGGGCCATGTGACATATCAAACTTATTGGTAATGTCACAAGAAAAACAATGGTGTGCTTGGTTTCAACGTAACTTTATTCTTTCATGAGTTATTTACAAGTTTCTGACCACTTGTAAAATGTGTTCAATGTGCTGCCCATTGTGTTGGATTGTCAATGCAACCCTCTTCTCACACTGATAGCAACACCGCAGGAGAAATGCCAGCACAGGCATCCAGTATCTGTAGTTTCAGGTGCTGCACATCTCGTAGCTTCACACCATAGACAATTGCCTTCAGATGACCCCACAGATAAGTCTAACGGGGTCAGATCGGGAGACCTTGGGGGCCATTCAACTGGCGCACGACGATCAAATCCACTTTCCAGGAAACTGTTCATCTAGGAATGCTCGGACCTGGCACCCATAATGTGGTGTTGCACCATCTTGCTGGAAAAACTCAGGGAACGTGCCAGCTTCAGTGCATAAAGAGGATAACACATCATCATGTAGCAATTTCAAATATCCAGTGGCCTTGAGGTTTCCATTGATGAAGAATGGACCCACTATTGTTGTACCCCATATACCACACCAAACCATCACTTTTGTTGTTCCAACAGTCTTGGAGGGATCCATCCAATGTGGGTTAGTGTCAGACCAATAGCAGTGGTTTTGTTTGTTAACTTCACCATTCACATAAAAGTTTGCCTCATCACTGAACAAAATCTTCTGCGTAAACTGAGGGTCCTGTTCCAATTTTTGTTTTGCCCATTCTGCAAATTCTGTGTGCCGATCTGGGTCATCCTCGTTGACATGCTGCAGTAGTAGTAGTAGTAGTTGAGTTTGTAAGGGTGCCATTTGTGAATAGCTAATATCCGCCGAAGGGATGTTCGATTAATGCCACTCTCCAGTGACATGCGGCGAGTGCTACGCTGTGGGCTCTTGCTGAATGAAGCTAGGACAGCCACTGATGTTTCTTCATTAGTGACAGTTTTCTTGTGTCCACATTTTGGCAAATCCAACACTGAACCAGTTTCACGAAACTTAGCAAGCAGTTTACTAACTGTAGCATGGGAGATGGGTGGTCTCGTAGGGTGTGTTGCATTGAAATCTGCTGCAATGACCCGGTTACTGCGTTCACCAGATATCAACACAATTTCGATCCGCTCCTCACGTGTTAACCTCTTCAACATGTCAATGGCTGTGAACAAAGAGAAACTTGTAAATAACTCATGAAAGAATAAAGTTATGTTGAAACCAAGCACACCATTGTTTTTCTTGTGACATTACCAATAAGTTTGATGTGTCACATGGCCCTCTTCCTATTAAAAAAACAAAAGTTGTATCCAAGATGGCCGACTTCTAAATGGCCACCATGGTCACCACCCATCTTGAGGAGTTTGCCACCTCACATATACTAATGTGCCACAAACAGGACTTTAATATCACCTACCATTCCCATGTTATTACGGTGTATCCATATAAATGGCCCACCCTGTACATCTGTTCAACCAGCTGTATCAATTTGCCTTTTGTACTTTTTAGCTTATCTGGATGAATTACACAAGCTTATTCCAAGTTACGGCATCTCTCATCTATGTGGACATCCACATTTTGCAAGAATCACTACTCATACCACAAACAAATACATTTTCAAAATTGGATGGAATGCAAAACAATTAGGTAAGAAAGTTTGTTAAACAGAAGGTTGGTTGAAGATTTAGATGGTTGAATTTGGCCCTTGAAGCAAATCCTCATATTAGATTTTATGATGAATAATGGGAACATCTTGCAACCTGCTGGTGATGAGTAAAAGAAAATACAAGGAGGTATCAAATCTGATAACAGATTACTACCACAATTAGAATAAAGCTTCTTTGGTGAAGAGATTGGTTCAAAGTAAGGGCAAGGATATGTCCTTTCACAATAAATACAAATATTTAGTGGTCTGGATAACCAGCGGAAGATTACTTTAACATTTAGTTTGTATACTAAATCTAAATCTACTATGACTCTAATAATATGCTGATATCCAACCCACTCTTCTGTTCTTTTCCTTTTGGTCACTCCTGCACAAAAACAGTCTCCTAAAGGACTATTGTAAGTAACTCTAGTGGCCCTCTGTATAAATCCATCCTATTTGAGAAACTATAGCAAAAGTGTTTATTTGGAAGGAGGACTTAATAATTTTAGTTCTCTAAAAAGATATTCTTAAATAAATTTTAAGACTAAATTGCTTGCTGCAGGACAAAGTCACTTACAGTCTGCAGCTAATCTTAGATTTCATTAGACTTTGGCCCAGTTCCACCTAAAAATGTATTAACCTTACAAAAGTTGAAATGTTTCTGATACTTCTTTATTTAGTTACATGCAAATAGCGAGAAAAATTGGAAAGAAGTAAGGGAAGGGGGAAAAGGAGGAGGAAAGGGAGGCCTTTCCATTCAATCTATGTAAGTAGTTTTATATTTTTAAAAAATGTTTTAAATGCTGTTAGAAAAAGAAGTCCTCACAATTGACAAATAACACACATCTGTGTATATGTGAGAGTAACAATAACATGTCAGAGTGGCTACCAACCCTTTCCCTATGCAGCCACAGCTTATCACATCTGCTGCTCTGGAATCTGAATTCTATCAACCAGCTAGAGTGAGAAGACCTACATGCCAGTTGTAATTTACCACTGTGAGATGGGATTGTGGAGTGTGTATGTACATGCGTATCTGTGTGGGAATGCTGCAGCCAGAGAGAGTGCAATGAGGAAGCTGGCAGTGACTGGTGAAGAAAGGGGTCTGGAAAGAAGCCTGGATGAAAGAAAGTGACTGTGGTGGCAATTATGTGGCAGCACTACACTGCAGGTGGGGAGGGAATTTTTTACAAGCACAGAAAGCAATACTGTTTGGTCTGTACAGTGGCACCAGCCAAGCACCCTCAATTTACTCTCGATCCCACACACAGGCCTTATCAGGGAAGCCAAATCTCCAGCTGCTAATCTGATAATCCTGCGCAGATGTGTGTCTGCAGCGGGAGTAGGAAAACTGTGTTTGATAGAGAGTAAGTGAGTGTGTTCTACAATAAGTGGGAGAGTGATACAGAGACACAGAAAGCAGGTGTTTAACCAGGCAGACAGACTCTCTTCTTTTTCTGTGACGGTTGCTGTTTGCTTTGCTGTGTCACTACTTCTGGAATAATCTACACTGGTGTTTGCTCTGTCAAGGTTTAAATGCAACAGAGATGCTATTTGGTCAATCTAAAAATCAAGAAAAGTCACATTTCAGTAAACAATTAGATGCACAGCATATGGACAAGAATGGAGTTTTGCAATTTCTTGGGGCACTTTTTCACTTACTTTCTGTCCAGTCTTTGGACCTGACCAGGTGCAAGAGGAATGTGTTTTTTCTCTTTTCCTTTTTAATGAAACTAAAACAGACATATAACAGAAAACCAGCAGCAAAGAATCCATCAAACTGTATCTTTATCAACTTTGTTTCTATTAGCCTGTAACAACAAGTTGGTGGTTTTGCCACAGTAGAGAATTACTTCCCAGCACGCATCATTGTTTGCAGTGTTTTCATTTACAGCTGTAGAGTACTGCTGCCTGCATGCCTGTGCTCAGTGCCGCTGAGTCATATGACCATGACAACTAAACACAGCAGAGCAGGAAGGCGGGGGATGGATCAAAGTGTACCAGCATGAGAGAGGAGTTTTCACAGACATGTCTCCTTTCTGATGAACAGAAGCAATTTACTGAACTTAAAGAAGAGGAAAAAGCTAATGTATGGATCTGATAATTGACTCAATTCCAATACTCCACCCACCCCAATCCAAAGCCAAAATCTTTTTTTTCTTTTAACCAAAATATTTGAAATCTCATCCACATGATCTCTAATTTGACACTTCCCTTCTTGAGTCTGTGACAACTAGGGATGGGTATCGAAAACCGGTTCTTGTTGAGAACCGGTTCCCACTGTTTCAATTCCTTGGAATTGTTTGCCATTTTTGCAAATAATTCCCTTATCGATTCCAGTCGCCCCGAATGACGTCACCACGTTGCGGAGCGTCATTTACCTGGCAGGAAACATGGCGGCTCAAACGCTCAAAAGTTTGGTTATACTTTACGAGAACGGATGACAACAGGGCAACTTGCAATACTTGCAAAGTAGATATTTCGTTTAAGGGAGGAAACACGACGAATATGCAAAAGCATTTGCTCACAAAACGCGCGATAACCTTAAATGAATGTCATGTTTTTAATTCCGCTCCGGACTCGTGAATCTCAACCCAGCAGCAGCGGTAACGTTTGCACGTCCTCTCCCGTTAATGTGGCAGGTAAATAATCAACTAACAGTGCATATTATGTTAGCGCGATCTGTCTTATTACAAAACCTGCCATTACTGTGCGTTTAGGTGACCATGATGAGAGAGACAGAGTCTGGCTCAGATGCTGGCAGTTCTCGCTGCAGTCTACTGTAGCGTCTCCTTTCAGGCCAGGATAGACGAATGTCACCGAGCAGTGACTAAGTTTGTGGTCAAAGGCTTGCACCCATTTGCCACAGCAGATGCCCCCAATTTTCAGTAAGTGAATGTGTTTAATTGTAGGCAGGGACATTACTGGATATTCTTGTGTAATTGCTACAGAATAATTTATGTTATACTTTGTTATTGCTACAGAAGAATATTTATTTTGTTATTTTACATTTACAATTTTTTTTCCTGGGGATCCTGTGACACCCCATTGAAGAGCCGTAGGCTGTGGATCTCTTAAGATCTCACTGTTGGGTTTGTAAGGCCATGTTACTTCTAAATTTCTATCTTGTTCAAAGAGAAGATATAAAACAAATTTCTAAGCTAATCGACCTTAGTGTTCTCCTTTTTTAAAAAGAATCGATAAAGAATCGAATCGTTAAACAGAATCGAAAATGGAATCGGAATAGTGAAAATCTTAATAATACCCATCCCTAGTGACAACACACCCACCAAGTTTGAAACCAACTGGATGAACCTTTGTCCACACAGCCAAAGAACGATGAAACAAGATAAAAACTTGTTAGTAATTCATAGTAACATAACTGTAACATGGTCTGTGGTTGGTAGCTGTTAGGAGAAACTTCCTTAACTAACATTTACTAGGCTACAGGTACAACATGTTCTCATCCCAACGTGTAACATACTGACAAATGTGACACATCATCGGTATATTACGCGATCAGAGGCTGATGTCACCAGTCTGACATCATGTTGTAATAAAAACACCATAAAATATTGAAGTTAGGGTTAAGGTTTTTCCTTTACAACTCGTTGGAGGAAGTTGCAACCTGTCAGTGTACTTGCTTAAATTAAAGTTTTAACATTTTAATCTCAACATTTTAAATAGTCCGGAATTCTTAAAACAGGGCTGAATATTAACGTGAACCTTATGCATAACAATTAGAGTTACTTTGTGAGGAAATATCCGTTCAAAACATCTATGGCAAGAACACTCAAAGGTTGTCCTAGAAATAATTTTTGAAGAGATGAAACCAACATGTACCTGAATAATTTTAAGAGACAAGCTTGGGAAAGGAAATTGAGGAAATTCATGATTAAAAGCATCTGCAAAAAAAAGTGAAGGCAGGGTGATGCCTTCGGTTTTTATGACAGCCAATAGTACTGAGTCAGTAGTATTTAAAGGCGATGCTTTATTGGTCATTGTTTTCTGGACTTAATCTGGCTGGCCAGTCATGCCCTTTCAAAAGACAACACTATTGCATCTCATTTCAATTGAAAAGTAAGTGATGTCTTTTACTTAGGTGCTTTTACGTAGGTGTTATAACGACTACAATTTTAACTCATTTTAACCATCCACTAACTATCAAGCATAAGCATACCTGTTCACACAATGAGTTTCTTCCATTACAAATCCTCCACTACCATGGGCAAGACCAAAGGTTGTCAGGGACAAGACTGCAGACCTGCACAAGGCTGGAATGGGCTACAAAACTAGAACGGAATCCAAAAGTAAGCACTCTTCAGTCCATAATCTGAAAGTGGAAAGAACATAAACCGGCCACAACCAGATGCTCCCTTCAAAATTTCAGACAAAGGAATGGAAAAAAAAGTATTTGTTCCTATTCAGGAACAAATACTTTTAGTTTTCAACTCATCTCAAAACAATGAACAAGAAAACGTCAATAATAAATACTACTGTACTTTGTGTTGTACTGTGAAGATCAAGTGCTCCTTTGATTTCAGTTTGTATTTTTTTGATAGGGTTGTGTGTCATGCTTTCTGTGGTGACTTTTTTTTGCATTTGAATCTGCTGGTTGTCAGACGTGTTTATTGGCGTGTGGACGAATTGTGTTCTTTTACTCTTCACCATTTTTCAGATGTCTAGAAAACTCATCCTTCAATGTATTTTTCAGGGGACAGAAATTTAGTTAGGCTTAGTAAAAATATGAAAAACTTACAAAGCAGCACAAGATGTAGGACAATTTGCTACGTTATCACAAAAACAACTTATAATATTTTATTTAAGATAATATTCATTTCTGTGAGGCACAAAGCAGAAAATGCCACTGATCAGAAAGCTAAGACTATATTTAGTTCAATAGGATCAGAGGCCACAGATGTACTCACCTTCTTTAAACTCTAGTTTTCTGCTTTCTTCAAGTACACAAAAAAATATTTTTTTTCTTGTTTTGTGGTACTTGGTAGAGGAGAAATAGTGTGACATAGAGATGAGACACTGCACAGTGCAGTAAAAGTGAGCAAATGAAGAGTGTGTTCTTGTTAGGTGCACATTTATGTGATCAGTGAGCTGTAAACACGCAGCCACTTCTCTGTGGCTCCTCTCAATGCATGTCTGATAATGTCACAGTTAGGATGTGTAAAAGAATACCACTCTGTTGACCCAACTTTGCCTCTTGGGGGTAAGAGAGCTTCAAGTACACAGTAAGACTGTTTGGCTAATCAGTGCACTAAAATTGAAAGAATTTTTCCTTTACAACTCCGTCTAGTGAGGTTTGGAACGGTGTAGCTGTTGTTGAACAGGTCACCTGCTAATTGAAAGGTTGTGTGGTTCGATCCTTGTCTGTTCCAGTCTGCATGCCAATCCTTGGGCCAGATACAAACCTAGTATAAACAGTCTATGTTCAAGTTCATTTACTGTGCAAGGGACTTTTTTTTCTGTGAACTCTATGGTTGTATTGGATTTCCTTTTAGAATCTCAGACAAAAACAAGAGAAAAAAAACCCCACTTTCAGTAATCCAGGTTGAGTTGACAAAATTAACTGCATTTATCTGTTTCTCTGACTTGATATTTTCTTACTCCTCTGCACCAAAACAGTTGCTAAGACACACAAGCTCATTTAAATTTTCTGATGATAAAGAAACTCTCTTTATCTGTACAATATGACCTGCAACAGAGAAAAACATTTCACAAGGTATGGATGTTGCAGGCATTGCCAAGTACTTATATGCAATGGAGGCCAGCCTGCTGCTGTATGCTTGGACCACCACTCTAATGGACAGGCGTCTGTACTGATGGTGGGCTCTCCTGTATCGATGTATCGAAGCACACTTTTCTCAGCTGAGTCTTCCTCCTGTTCTGAATCAAACTGACATAGGAGCCAATACAGCTAACCTTTTCTTTGGTGGTGACATGTTGTTGCTTCCACAAGTTTCTCTCCAGCAACCCTCTGTTCCTTGAGCATGTTGGCGACTGAGACCAAAACTTCACCTCTGTCAGCTCTGTGCATATACTTGAAGTCCTTGAATCGGGGTCCAGTGCAGTAGCAGTTTTCAGTTATGCAATGTTGATATTTTCTTTGTGTGTCTCCAGGTCTGTTCTGACTGAAGACCATATAGGCAGGGTCATCATTTGAGCTCTCCATGACCCAAGAGAGTTCACAAAAAGCAGGCAGAACCACAGAGCATGAAACATACTTTTTTCGTCCCAGAAGTTCAGTCTCGTACCTGCAAAAGAAAAAATACAAAAGAAAAACATTTAAAATAAAAATGTAGTGCATTCATTTACTTCTATACACACAAAAATGTCCTCTAAATATTCATGCTATATTTACACACACATACAGACGCTGTCACGGCGGGGTGCGCCGGTGTGAAGAATGAGGTAGACCCAGATGCAGACACGGTGGAGACAAAACGTAGTTTCAAAAATAAAGCGAGCCTTTATTGTGGCTGATTACAGAAGAAAAACATGAAACTAGGGAAACTAAGGAGACTATGAACACTGTGTTAACAGAAGGCCATGACACTCAGTGAAAGAACTATGACAAAACTATGAACACTGAGTAAACTAGGAAACACAGTGACACAATGAGGTAAACCTATGAAAACTGTGGTGAGGTTAACAGACAATTTGACACTGACTGAGCGGAAACACACATACTAAATACACATAAGGAATGATCAAGGGAAGTAGAATCACATGGGAAAAACGGCTGACAACAATTAACATAATGACAGGACACGTGAAACTAAATACAATAAACACAAAACACAAAGCTCTTTCAAAATAAAACAGGAAACCTAAGGAGACAAACATGACTTGAACTTGACAAACAAAGAAAACGTGGACATGAAAAATGGCAGAATGTAACTAGATAAACTGAAATGAAACTAGACTAAAAAGAATAACAAAAACACCAAGAAACTCAGAATACCGGGTCACATGACCCAGGACCATGACAGACGCTATTTCTCTCTCACACACACAGTAAGAAATAAATGATGTAAAACCGTCCTGCAGGGTTTCAGTAGTGTTTCTAACATCTGCAGTTTGTCCATTTCAGCTGTAGTTGGCAATCTTGCAATCTTGGTGTTCTGTGTGGACATCCTTGAGTGTCTGCTGGTGTCTGCGGATAGTTTTCATCATGTCCAGAATTTAATTACATCTGGTGGAAATGTTTTGTATAAGTGACTCTTTTGTTTGTGTAAGTTTGCTGCTGTTCAAATTCTGCAACTCTTGCTGGGCTGTGTTTAAAGTTGTTTAGTTGCTTTGCAACGTGAATAAAATGTTCTGCACATGTTTCAGCAAAATGTCTCTCTTCTTCTGTTCTTCTGTTTTCAATACAGAAAAGAGACATTTTGTGAACACAGCTTCCGTTGTTCATCAGTACTCCACTTTAAACCTTAGGAAATTACAACTCGTGTATTCTTCTTGTGATGATGTGTCTTGAAGGAGGCTCATACATGTCTACATTTGTTGGGATCCTAAGAACATTCCTTTAGACCAATATCTTCGACAACACTAATTGGCCTACA